>NC_042495.1:65008031-65017263 GCF_005508785.2 Acyrthosiphon pisum
CTCTTTACAGCCCCTCGTAGCCTAACGTCCGTGTGATGCTTTGGTTTTTTCTTTTTTCGTTCCGCCGCCGCCGCCACGACTCCCTGAAACGTTATTTTTACCCGTCCGATTTCGTGTTATATAGGGACGACGTTTTATTTTCCTCTATATGCCTCCCGCCCGCGTGTACCGCCACCCAAACGGCTTCCGGCCGTTTCTCGGATAAAATACGCGTCGAAAATAAAGAAGACGCGCGGCAGATCTCGTGAATAAGTTGTTGTCAATCGCCGACGCCGAGCTCATGGAACGATTGAAAAAACATCCTACTCACGGTGAAAAAAATAAATTGACACGGCGTGGCGTATACACACACACGCACACACGCGCCTTTAGTATACACGAGATGTTATATGAAATTTAACAACAACGATGACTGATTATAATATTTATGTCTAATAGAATTCCGTATAGTGCCATATTACTACGACTAGCTGGGCCGTCCGAAAGAGACGTATTAAATATTTCTATTTTCTATATATTAGTACTTGACATAACATAATTATTATATTATATTATTATGATATCGATGATATTATACTTTAAATCGGATTCCCATGACTGGTTTAATTGACAGTTATTGTTGTTTGCCACTTGTGAATATACTTGTTACGTCGACGCGTCATAAGAATAGCGTACTTAAGTGTACGATTACTCGTCACTTGACCGTTTGCTGGAAACTTTTCACCGACGAGGAAACGCACGAATATAAATTGGTGTACATCCTGTCAATGGCACGATATGTATAGGAACACTTAAAATATATTAATATAACTTGTTGAAAACTAAAAATTAAACTACTTGTCAAATGTTTGTAAGCATTTTTCAATATTTATATCGTATACTATAGTACGTGTATTACGCACACTATGGTTGTAGATTAATGGATCTAACTTTTCATCTGACATTGGATTTATTCAATTACCCCGGTATTATAATATTCTAAATCAAAAATATTGTGAATGATTATATATTATTATACTTATTCATTATCTATTAAATTGTATTTAACCTATTTGATTTAATTAACATTATTACTACGCAGGTAACAGCTAGTATACATTTACCTTTAAGTCTATACGATACTGGAGGCCGGAAGGTACCATCGCTGGATGATTTCCTTCATCTTGTGCTTCATGTGTTATTTTTTATGTATGTATATAGTCTTATGTCAGTCATCTATTTTACTTATTGTGTCATGTAATACAGATTGTAAATTTTCTAAGATAATATAAAAAAAAGTCTATACGATGATAATAACGTTATATAGGTAGGTATTATTTATATGGTATCAAAATATTTTCATTTTTTACTCTGTTAGACACTTTTATATTTGAAGCAAAAAAACTGTTTTCAAACACCTAAATATTTTATTTATATTGAACTGGAATAATCTATTTAAATATCCAAATAGAACATATTTTTAGACTATATGCACACAATCAAATACATCGAATAAGATTACATTTATTTGACTTTCTGTTTTTTCTAAAAAAATATTATTTAAATAGTTCACAAGGAATAGTTATGTTTAGGTGATTGAAATATGATATTTCTACGACTTCAACTAATTTCAAATAATAATCTAGCAAACAACGAAATTAATTGTCAGTCATTTGTCACATCTGGTGAATTTTTAGATTCTGAGTGGAACGATGAATGTATTGATTTTACAATGATGTGTGTTTTTTTTAAAATTTTTTTTTTTGTGTCTGTGTACACGATAAGTAGTCGAAATAATGCTTCGATTTTCAACTTCAGTATCTTGTTCGATTGGAAAGTGAATATCGTTGGTGCATTGAGGAGGTCAAAATTTAAAATTCCCAGTAATTTTCAAAAGCGCCAAGAAAAACCAAAGAAAAATTAAGGAAAAACGGGAATTTTTACACAAAATTGAATTTGGTTTTTGGTGTAACTTTAAAACAAATGACCGTAGAAACATGAAATTTTCAATGGTTGTTTATATTTCTATTTTCTATACACGATAACATTTTCAAAATATTTTGATTTATTTTGAACTGTTTTGAGAGATTTTCATTTTCCATTTTTTTTTAGTTTTTTTTCTAAAAATATCAATAAAATTTTATTTGTTGATTAAAAAAGCTTGAAAATTATAGAAGCTCGTAGTATATTTTTCAAAGGCAGATGAAAAAATATAAAAATCGTAGTCACAGTTTTTTTTTATTAGCATTAAAGTTCAAAAATTGACAAAATATGTAAAAATCACGAAAATTAGCAAATTATTTTGAGTTAATAATTCGTAAAATGTTTTTCTTTTTAGAACTAAGATTTTAAATTGTAATACAAGATTCCTTATAGGATAATCTACCTTTATCAAAAAAAAAAATGTCTATAAGAAACTCAAATTAAATTTTTTTATGAGTGTTTGAAATTCATATTATTTTTTCAATACTATATAGATAAGTATACCTATAATAGGTATGTCTAATACCTAGACTGACAAACCGTCTCCGCTCATAATCGTTTTTCTTATACAGTGATATTATATCATTGAATTCAAATTTAATACTATCCATTATACAGTAACCCACTTGTAACCTACTGTACATCTACTTACCCACCTTTTTTTAGCTTCAAATTTAATAAATAAGACGTGAATTCACAATGATAATAAAAAAGCAAAATGGACCTTGTGCGTTGGTTAGACGTGACTACAAGCGTCATGCGGTTACAACGCGATACATCCTCTTAAGGGGTAACGGATAGACTATTTAACTTCATATTAATGCAATACATTAATATTTGATAAGCTAATTGAAGTGTAACCACTAAACCATATTAATATGTACTTACGTTCATACATTATCATTCAGTACCAATTTCATCCCTCTAATTAAATGTAATTTGCAGATTATCAGAAAAAGTTCAGTTACAGAAAAATTAACCATTACACCTGTCATTATCCGGTTATAAAAAATGTATTTTCTACTAAGTTTTCTACTCTTGTCAAAATAATATGGCTAGCATATTATTATTAATATTGAACCACATATTTCTGCACATTAACATATTTTCAGTAATTTAGTAAATTATTACTTTGGTGCTATTATCTGTGAACACAAAATTCTTGTTGGCATATATTATTATATATTTTGTATGCGTATTAGGCCACCGCAGTGTATTATACAGTACAACTTTAACTTTTAAGACTAAACTATATTATAATATTATATTATATGAGCAGTGAGCACTTACAGATTGTCGTATCAGACAAACCAACATGCATACATTAACGTAGTGGATGCATAAATACTTATTCGGGAATACATAACTTTTTCAGCAAAAAGTTTTGAAAAAATACATACTTTAGTATATTCTGTTATTTCTAGTATCACTGTTTTTCTTAAATATTATGTTTTAAAAATATTTTTTCAAACTTGATTAAAAAATAAATATAAAACTTTAACAAGACAATAATATAATTAAAATTTAAATGTTGTAGAACTACATAATACAACTTTATATTTTGTTGTATTTACCAAATATATGAAAATGTATTATAATTCATTTTTAACACAGTTTTATTTTTAATATGATATCATTATTTATTTTGACTAAGTAATAGGTTATAGATATATCATATAACCCACTACATTATATTAAATATTTTATAATGTAAATTATCATTATTGGCTTATTAATTAATACATAAATATACCTACACAATCAAATCAAACCACACCAATGTGAATATTATAAACGACTTTTGAGGCAGCAGCAGATAAGTAAAAACCAATTAACTTCTGTTGAAATAAAATTACGTTTATTTTTTTCTAAATATATCATGATTTTTTTCCCACACACGTGACACTTGCAAAACATTGAAATCAAAAAATAGAATTCACGACATAATTATATTATATCGAGTGAAGCGTGTACATCAAATCCATACGCAAAATCCAGAGAAGACGTCCCGATAAATCACAGTGACATATATTTTAAACTAACACGATTTATAGTGTACTATAGAAATAATATGCAATATTAAATGACTTTAAAATATTGTTATGTACAATCAACGATGTATATGTGGTAGTTATATATATATATCTATATTAAATGATTGTGATATATTGATATATGTAATATATGTAGTACCTTTTTAATATCTATCAATGTAAGGTACCTCAAATGTTGTATAATTTTTACTTTGTGGATTATTTTATTCCAAACATTTATTTAATGGGAGAATAAACTTGTGTGTGCTTTGAAATTAAATTCTTTATGGATCAGTTTTATTTTGCGTCCAAAAAATATGCATAGTAGAGTTAAATTTTTATTTTTACATATCTATACATCAAATGATATTTTAAACTACCTGCGTAACTACTTTGAAAATAGTTTATATTAAAATAATAATATTCTGGAATACACTTTCAAAAGAAGAGCCAAACAAAATGCTGCCATATATATATTACATAGGCTATTATGTTTATATTATACACTTTTAAACCCGAATATATTACTACAGCCGACAGATGACTGATTACTACCTATAGGCAGTTCAGCTAATAGAATGAAAAACAAATTAAAACAAATTAATTAACTTTAAAATTAGGTTAAGTTTCTTTTTAAGTAATAAAATAAGTAGGTATATTATATACTATATAGTATATAGTTTTATGATTTAATAACTAAAATAATTCATTAATAAATGTTACACTCGTCATTTTATCTTCTCCAGTTACATTCGTTAGTTCGATGTACCTAGCTCGTAAGTAATTTTTTATTCATTAAGAATTCTAATGTCAAAAATTCTTTTTTGGTCATCATACAATATATCGGACCATACGACGTGATAGCTTAACCTACTGTTTTTTTTTCTATGAAAAAAATATTTATAACTTTTGCAATTCTTAATTGTGTTGTAAAATGAATTCATGGTTTTAACCATTAATTACTCTAACCTTCTAAAATCAATACATTTTTATAATAATTATTATTTTGAATTATTACAAAGAGTATATAAAAAAATAGGACTCTCAATTGAATACTCCAGCCAAAAATCATTTCAAAAACTATGCATAACAATAAAATAAAAGGTTAAATTAGCCAATAATGACATATAATTGATTGTTGGATTACTTTGAGTCAAAAGACATGAAACCATCTCTAAAACCATTTAAACAAATATGTCTTATAAAATTAGCAACAGAGAACTAAGTGTTTGTAATTTTTTGATAAAGATAGGTTGAACGTTATAACTTTATAAGAATACAAAATATATTAAATTGATTGAATAACATTATTATAAATAAATAAAGTCGAATTCAAATCATAAAAGCAAAATGAGAAAAGTTGATTCATTAATTTGTGTGTGGAGCACATTGGAAAAATCAGAAACATAATATAATCGATAGAGATAGATAGGTAGGTATCATATCTGTTGTTAATCTAAAATGTACGTACGTTGCACTAGCCCGGCCCTTTTCGAAAAATTGGAAAAATATTGCACCAATATTTAGCACGTCATTAGCATGAATTCGCACGACAGTCCCCAGAATTCGCACGATATTTTTTAATGGTTAAAAAACCGTTTTAGTGGTTTTACCGTTGCGCCAGCCCGGCCTATTATAGAAATTTTGTGATTTTTGCAATTTCAATACTACCAATATTTAGCACGCCATTAGCATGAATTCGCACGACTGTCCCCAGAATTTGCATGACATTTTTTAATGGTTAAAAAACCGTTTTAGTGGTTTTACCGTTGCGCCAGCCCAGTCCATTATAGAAATTTTGTTGATTTTTGCGATTTAAAAACTGCCAATATTTTGCCCCTATTTTTATTTTCTTATTGATAGGTACGATAAAAAAACGATAAGATACAAAAATAAAAACTTGCAAGCTTATATAATTTGTAATATTTTAAATATAAAAATGAACATTCCTATACTTTTGCTATTGGGATCGTATTATTATTATCGTATTATTATAAAAAAAAAGCGAGCTGGAGGTACCGTCTTTGTACTATGCGAATCAACAAAAGTACCTTTATCATTATATTATTCAACCGACAGCAAAATATCTTTAACTTGTGTGTCTTCGACGTTCGTTATTGTTGTTATCGTAATATCTAATATAAAAACGAATATATTTTTTTTTTTAATATCGAATTCGGCAAAAAACATAATACTCATATATTTAACAGGTAGGTCGCGGCTTCGTTTGATATTTTTCAGTTTTTACAGATAAATTATACTCGGAAAAAAATGTTTTACAGCCAGCGATTGTGGATAATACTCGATTATCGTAGCCCGCAGATATTCTCCGTGGTGTGTAGTTTTATAGCGAACATTTTTTCTTTCATCTTAATTATTATGAACACACACACACACCACCCGTTGTTTATTTATTGTACGTTCATATTGTATTATCAATGACGATGATGGGATAAAAAAAAATATACAATATCATCTGCAGTCATCACACCATCCAGGGTTGTGCATAATATTTACATAAATATTAAATTCGTTACAATCGACTGGTGTCCAATGGTACTCGGTAGACTCGATACAATAATGTGTGTATAGGAATAGGTAATATATTATCGTGTAAACGTGAATTCGTCATAATACTAATATTCATACACTCCATTATATAATGATGATTTAATATTATGCGATGCGTAATTTATTTAAATTTTTCGTAACTACATTTTTGATTTTATGCCGTTACAACAATATTATCATCATTATAATATATTATTATATCTGTTTATTATTATTAACTGTAATTTATTATATTTCAAAATGTTTATACGTGTACCACAACCACATGTGTATCATAACAGTTATGTAAGTATGCCAATGGAAACGATAATTTAAACGTGCAAGCCTGGTGTGGCGCAGTGGTTGATCTCGGTCACTAACGTGTTCTGAGGTCCAAAATCAGCCGGTGTCGCTAGGTCCCGGATGGTCACCCATCTGGATTTTATTGACGAATTCTCGCCACACATATACGTTTTATAACCAACCATATCCTCCCCACATTTAAAAACCTTCTAAATAACCTTCAGACTAATGACCTTATATTTTGTTGAATACTTAGCTCAATAAATAAAAAAATAAAATTTAAATAATTTAAATAATTTAAACATTTATGTTATGTAGGTATGTAAATTGTGCAATCATGAAATTTACCTATTTATGCATATTAAGCTTAAATTTAATGGAAAATAATTTAAGTGCAAATACATAAAGATTTGACTAAATCTTCACTGCAGCTATGACGCTCGAATATAGAAAACAAACACTCAAATCCAAAACTGTGATAATATTGTTGTTACCGCTTTCATTTGACATTTTTTAATTCTCGAGATATTTTTTACTACTATTAAGGAACGTCTATGGTGATACAAACTTTTGTTTTACAAATGAAAATCGCAATTTTATTATTTAGTCCATATATTTATTTTGAAAATTATGTAGTGCCCTTATTCAAAATTCAAACAAGTAATTTCTCAGTTATAAAAATGTTTTTGTTAAGGATAATAGTCCTTAAAATTGGTTTTAAGAGCAATTAAAGTATATGTAATATTGGATTTATAATTTATTATACTCGGGCCATATTTACAATTTATTAAATAATATAATGTTAATAGATTAATATTAATCACTAAAATGTTTGAATCACCATATCCCATATTATATGGTCATATATTCCAAACCCATAATGACGGACCTATTATCCTAAGTACACAAAGTTGAATAACTCAAAAACTATATTCGTTAAAATGTCAAGGAATATAATACCTAAGCTAAATAATTTACAGAAAACAAGCAAGGTGGGTTCCCATTTGAGTAACCGAAATTTGTATCACTACAGAACACTCTTTAAGTACCTAGTACGAAAACTCCCGAGAATTTTAAATATGGTCTTCAAGAATATTTATAAATTCCGAAAATCTGTTTTTGAATAACTTCGGGGTGAGTATGTTGGCGAGTCACCCTGCAGTATATTGATAACATTTTCCCCGCACCTACAACAACTACGTCATATAAACTATATAATATTATATTCGCATGCAGCTTTTACCCTCAACGCCATACGTCGGCTCTGCCCTGGTTCGTCGTGTTTGGAGGTATGCTCGTCACGTTTTTCATGCGTTTGATTTTGAAGATGACTATTATATGTGTGTACTACATTGTACAAGTAATATTTACACATAATACACAGCGTGATGGACGATCAAAAGGGACATAATATGTAGTACTAAATATATAATTAAACGCATGTATGGCGTGAAAAAACGACGAAGACAAAGATATTTTTGATTTTGTAAATATGATTCGTGATATTTCTTTAGATTTTAATATATTATTATTTTACACAGCACCTACGTTATTTTCATTTTTCAATATTCATCAGTTTTATGATTTGGATATTCGTACATACAGCTTAGACTAAATTCTGTATAATATTATTCAACTGTAGGTACAATGTTTGAGAAAAGCTGTAAATAACATTAAATCCTATAGTTATCTCTAATCCGCTAGTTCACACTAAATTATTTAAGAGTTCCATCATAATAATACTATTTTATATTAATTGCATAAATTATTTAATATTTTATTTATAGTTGTAATTATCAATTTATTAAAATATAACCCAAATATATGGGGTCAAGAGTATAAAGTATTACTGTTTTTAAAATGCCATTACGTACAGTAAAATTTATAATATACGTTAAAGTCACGAGTTATCTATTAATTATTAGACCTTTACCTGACCAAAAATACTTATCATTATTATAATATTTTATTGATATATTTGATGCGTGACAAAAACATTGCTAGTATAGGTAGTTATTACTTTGCATGAGCCCTCACAGGGGCTTGTTCAGTGGAGCACATTATTCTGTTGAAATAAATAAATATACAAATACACTCTAATACGTAAAAAAAGAAACAATATTTTGTTTTTGTAAGACAGTTTTATTGTTTACCGAACATAAATGATTTGAGTATTTGACAATATATATATTGTATTGAATGAAAATTTTGTTTGTTTTAATTGGCTCAAAGTGGCGTTTTTTTTTTTTATTTTTTTACTGAGAATTTTTATTTTTTTTTTTTTTTTTTTATTATTTTTATAATTTTTTTTTTTCATTTTTAAGGTTTTTCGAAACAATATAAAAACGGCTCAAAATGGCCCAAAAAAAAAAAAAAAAAACACC
>NC_042495.1:65019226-65021199 GCF_005508785.2 Acyrthosiphon pisum
GATTTCTGATAGGAAATTGTATTTATTGGGAGCCAATTGAGAGAGCTATATTGAAATTTATTTTTACCTACCTGTCATAGTAAACAAATATACATTGTTAAAATTACAAATATTGATATTAAGTTGCCTATATAATATTTGATTATCAGCAGATATGGAGCTATATATATACTATATATAGTAAGTCCAAGCTGTTTATGTTAATGCTGGAAGGTACACAAATATTGATATTTTTTTATAACGGGTATTATAGGAGTGATTATCCCCTTGGCTAGATTACACTTACATGTAGAAGCTTAATAGAATATTTCCATTCATATAATTTATATGAATGCGCGGTACATTATATTATTAAGAGTTCTAAATATACAGAATTATTGTTTACGACATTGTAAGATATGGGCTTCAATAACACAAATTAAATTAGCCTATTCAGTGTCCATATTTTTAGCTCATAAATATGTGAATTATATTCTTGACCCCAACATATTATACGTTTATACTTATGTCATAAGTGTGAACAATTTATGTTACACGTATTGTGTTCTACCTGTACCTATATGCGCAAAAAGATTTGAAAATTTAAAAAAATAGGTTTCCCTAAGTCATAATTATTATAACTCACAACTCACATAAATATAGATAACCTATAAAAATCTCAAAAATACATTAATGCATAATTTATTTTTATTTCAGTATTTCACATCTTAACAAAATTGGATATTTAAACGAAAACAACAATTTTATGGACTTGAAACTTTTCTCCAACGTGTAATTATTACTATACAGCAAAACAACATTCATAGTTTTATATTGAATTGTACCTACATAACAGAAAATTACTATGGGAAAATTTCGTCAGAACCAAGGGCGATTCTACATTTGCACATCGCAAAGACCATATACATTCTGCAGATTATGTTGCGTTCTATTTACAAATACATACCATATTATAACATAATACGCATCGTTATACACTTATACTGCACATTTGTGCATAGTAATAAACGATGTAATTATCGCAATGTATAATAATAATAAAGTATGAAATGACAATTTATGATGTTCAAGTTCATAAATAAATAATATTATACCATTTCAGGCGTTATTCGCAACGGATAAACTTATAATAGCCTATAATATAATTAAAGAGAAATGTCGATCATTACATGTTTAAATATATGAAAGAAAAAAACAGATCGTTATTAAAATATATACAAAATTATTATTTATTGATAAATCGATCAATTTAACGGTGATAACAATAAAAATTAATTGATGGACGGCTTCACTGGGCTTATAATATAATAGAATGCCTACGGCCGTACTGGTGGTCAACAGTCGCGTTGTCCGAGACATTCCACGTTTCAGACTGCATGTTTACGCGAATTTATAATACATAGATACGAGCGGCGGTAATCGCGACGGCCGAGGTTTTACTTTTCAGATTTATTTAAATCTTTTTATATAAATACTAGTTGCCAGTGTGCCTCGATTCCGGGCGTTGTGGAAGCCACCTCCGGCGCCTTCGTGGTGATCAAATGAAAATCGTTTCACGGGAAATTCAAAAAGAAATTAAACCGTACCGAAAACTGTGACTTTGAGTGTCTAGCGGTCTTTTTTCGTCTGGTGTAATACCGTGCCCTGCGGTATGCCCGGTTCTGTTTTGTTGGCTGTATAAGAATTGTAATCGAATGTCTAGCTATCAATCATCGCTGTATGCAAATCTAAGAGGTATAGGGCATCTGCGTATGGCGGATTGGACGCATTTCCCGTCGCATCTTAGATGTAAGTGAAAATCGGGGGCCTGTGGCTTTGAGCGGGTACCGAATTTTGGTGCAAGTCATTTGTGATAAGGGTTAGAGATAAAGCTTGGCGGGAATTCAAGAGTCTAGATATCCGTCACTCACGATCTAAATTGATGGACTGAAAATGTCTTACGTTTGTCCTCTGCTTTTGGTTGTTAAGAGGAC
>NC_042495.1:65021270-65023325 GCF_005508785.2 Acyrthosiphon pisum
TCGTACGTTTGTAAGACGGAGACAACACATGCGGGTACGACGTCCTCTTAAGAAATGTAGAGTCGATAGCTGTATTTGATTGTCTAGCTATCAGTCATCAAATCACACAGGTAGGCAATTTGACTGCGGTAGATCGCGGACCCCGTTACGTGCGTACGTATAACTGTATAACTGTATATTGTTCTATGGTATAAGTGAAAGAAGGAAATAAAGTTTCTAGTCAATAATATATATTATAATGATAAAATCCGCGCGAAAACACGAACAGTGATAACGGTAGGAGGGAGATAAGAGAGCGACGTCGCGAGTATAGTCGTGGTGGTCAAGTGAAAATCTTTTTCAAAAAGAAAAAGTCATATAGCTGCCCCAATTTTTTAGTGTCTAGGAAGTCAGTCACCTGGCTCGACTTTGGGCGTAGTCTGCCAGGTAGGCAATCCTACTTTGTCGGATAGCGGACGACGTGCAACGGTCGGGTAACACGATGAGGCATGCAATCCGAAAACTGTGACTTTGAGTGTCTAGCAGTCTTTCCTCATCTGGTGTAATACACTAATACCGTGTCCTGCTGCATGCCAGGTTATTTTTTGAATGTATAAACAATAAGGAAATGCGAATAATTGTAATCGAATGTCTAGCTATCAATCATCACTGTATGCAAATCTTTGCGGGATAGGGCAGCATCCACGTATGGTGGTTGGATGCATTATGCATGTAACGTCGCATGCCCGGTTCTTATGTGCGTGCAAAAAGAATAAATGCATAACGAAAACGGTAATTGTGCGTCTAGCTTTCAGTCCTCAACCGGTACAAATTTGTACGTGTGCTGGGCATACCTCCTAACGTCGATAGTCTGATATTGCATATTAATTGTATTATTGTAGGAGTAAATATTAAAGCCGAATGTCAAGTAAATAAAAAGGTTAAGTATTCGAACCATACCTCCCAGGTATGTATATAGGTGTCTGGTTGCGAACGACCTGTGCGTATACCAATTGAAATTAAAACGTTCCATAAAGCTAATTAAATGCTCTAAATTACTTATATAGACACCTGTACCTATCATAACATTATTATTGTTCATAAGTACTTATTAAGTACAGTTAAATGCATGTATGTGTAGTCTATAAAACATCAATTAAATGTATCATATTATAATATATATGTGTGTTGTGCACATGCTTATAGTTTTTGGTTTTAAAAGTGGTTTTAATACTGTCAATCACAATTTTTTACAATTTTAGTTTTAATATAAATAGTAATGTATAATAACAAATATGAACATTGATTATTTGTTAAGCATTCTGATGAATATTAAAATACAGTAATTAAACGCTGTACTTAACGTTGTAATTATGGTTATTAGTTTTATTTTTTACATTACAAATAATATATAATCAACTAGGTACTACTAATCAGTATTTGCTTAATATTTTTACAATGAAAATCATTTGCGGTGGCACAATATTTAATCATACCTCATTATGTTTACCTACGAAATACATTGCTAAGTAATACAAATTCAAACATACAATATAGTGTAGTGTAATGATATTTAAAAAAATTAAATTAATTTGTGCGTCGACTGCAATACGTAGAAATCAAACATATTGTACATACAACAAAATTGAAAATCTCTTACAAACCTTGGTCATAGTAGATATATGCTTTTGAAATTATAATGATTTGTGTATGAAACTTACTATTAATCAATTTAAATGCATATATATATATTATATATATGCATGTGCTACATCAGTTACAAATTCACAATGAATAATAATTAAGTGTTAGATGTAGGAACTCTTATGATTAACAGAGTATGGTTTAGATACAAATTAGTACCTAATCAGTGTTGATACAATGATGATTCATTTTCTCGTGTTTTTGCTTATTATATTATATTTTATTTAATATAACATTAAACACAATACAATTTAAATAAATAATAATAAAAAATTATAAAGTAGAATACAAATGATACCTATATGTATATTGTATAATATATTATGTCATGTATAATACATTTTTGCATACCAACGACATAGAAATGATGAC
>NC_042495.1:65023375-65048498 GCF_005508785.2 Acyrthosiphon pisum
CAATATTTTAAGTATAGCTGCACCATTTGAGGAATTTAAATTCAAAATATTGCAAAAAAGTAATATTAATATGTGTAAGTCAATGTAAACGTTAGTAAAGGTGTAAGGTATGAATTGAAGTAATTGAACTTGGTAATACATATATTATAGTAGTATGATATTAACTGTATATGTTTTAAGAAATTGAAATGTATTGAATTTATTGTAGTATTTTTATGTTTACTTATTATTACTTACATTATTATGTATGTAACGACATTGTCATAAACAATTGACACACTGAGTTCCTAATAAAACTCTTAGCTTTTAATTAAATTTATTGCAGTAGGTAAGCATGAAAAATGTCTATCCAATCCGTGCATTCAAACTACTTATATTTTTAAGTATTAAAATGTATTGCAAAAAATAATATTATTATGTGTAAGCCAATGTAAATGTATGAGGTATGAATTGAAGTAATTAAACTTGGTAGTATAATATTACCTGTATATGTTTAAGAAATTGAAATGTATTGAATTACTTACTTATTGTCACTTACATTATTATGTACCTATGTAACGACATTGTCATAAACAATTGACACACCAAGCTCCTACTAAAACTCTTAGCTTTTAATTAAATGTATTGCTATACGCATGAAAAATGAAATGATGTGCATTCTCATAACAGTGTAATGTACCTATTACATATATCATATATATAATAATCATATAAAATAAATATAAAATTTGCAAGGGTACATGGGGGGTCGTCGGGTATTGTGTTTTGTCGTATTGGCAGCACTGGTTAAGCGGTAATTTTTGAACTTGGAAGAGTGTCTAGTCGTAAGTCACGCGATTCAAGTCGATCGTACGACACAGCCAGCCAGGTAGGCAATCCGAGGATCGCAGACGACGCCCCGGGCGTGTATGTCCGGTTCTTGAGTGTGTGTGTTGAAATCGGAAATTCGGATTCTGGGTTTGGGTGTCTAGCTATCAGTCGTCTCGGGAGAAAGTCGATTCCCGAACGGACAATCCTCTTGCGGCGGATCAGATGCAGTGGGAGTGTCATTCGCTCGTATGCAATTAGCTATTTTTATTATATAACATAACCCAAATAATAATAATTTGGATAATTTGAAGTGCTTGTTTTATTCATTTGGGTTATGAATATTAACTAACTTTAAAGGGGTTTTTAGAGATATTTTTGGAATTGTTATTATGTTTTATAGGTCATCAATGTCCAGGCACTAATTATTATTATTATTATTACAACGGGTTGTATGCGCCTAACAAGCAACGCGTTCGCGGATATTATACGCGGTAGAATAAATCTGAGGGATCAGGTCTGAAAACCCGAACGGTAAATAAGAATTCGTCGTAATTATTCCGTTGGAATTCAGTTTTTATTTCGTTTTAATATGTACTTGCGAGGTTGTCCTTATCAGCATCGGATTTAATATGGGTATACACGCCGGCGGCGGAGGGAGGACCACATACATTTAACTCTCGCAGAGAATCGATTGCCGACTGAGAAGGTCTGATTAGAAAAATATATTCCACTCGGCGTTTGACTGCTGCGTTTTATAGCGTCATGACGGATTTTACAACTTCCGCAGACTTCAGGCTCTGTCTAAAAGGCACAATGGGAAATCACAAGCACTACCAGTTCACTTCCGAGTCTCGCGGCCCGTAGACGGTGATTATATTATTATATAGTATAATAATAATAATAATATGTATAACATTGTACGCGTGAAACAGTCGTTTGAGACTTGTTGTGGTAACAAACGGCGTTCAATTATTATTATCATTATTATTATTATTATTGTAATCGTGATTTAAACGTAAATATCTTACGAATATATAATATTATTATATGGCCATCGTAACAACATTATATTATATAATATTATGCGCCTTTGAATTACGCCGTTGTTTGTACTTACGTTTAAGCTTCCACTGTTATCAAAAACAATAATTCAATAAAAATATTAAAAAATATATCACATGACTATAATATACGAGGTTACAAAATATATCTTCTCAATCCATCAGTTTGTTTGTTATAACGTTATATTTTTTCCCAGTGACTTTATTTCTAAAATAAATTTTATCGTAAAACCATAATCTTAAAACCAGATCACGTCGAACTAAGAAAATATATCACTACATATAATATTATGCTCTTTGGTAATTTAAAAATCAGCAAGTTGAATTTAATGTAAATCTTAAATAGATTTTTTTCAGATAACTTTTTATTACCTTTATAAAAGAATCTATATTAATATATTATGTATAATATACTTAATACTTATAGAATATTATGTTTATTATTGATCGATTTATCTGTATGACATCTGCACACATATATCATGTAAACATCGTGAACAAATTAATTCATTGTTTTTGAAATTTTTAGTTAAGCAATTTTTTTTTGTTGTGACGCGCGTGGATTATTAAAGCCAGTCGAATAAAAAATATTGTAAAATTCTCTTCAACTTTAGGACTAATCCAAAAATCCAATCGTTCTTTGTATCAAGTATATTATAATCCGTAAACTTGTGTTTCCATGAATATATAAACGGCAATGATGAGTAGATATATTATTTTTTTGTTTTATTAAAAATACTGCAAAATATACTAAATTATTGGAGATCAATGTATACTTAACCATGGGTATAATCTAACGCTTAATTTTGAATTACGTAATAATTTTCAATGAACTTTTTAATTTTTTCTGACAAATTAAATGTCTGTAGCTCATTTTCCATATTATAATATCGGAATACCTATAAGTACGTCCTTTAAATATTGTGCAAGGTACACAATATGTTTAAGATTTTGTCTCGAAAGGATCAATTCAATTAATAATAATTCAGTCACTTAACACAGACGCGGAACCCCATTATAATATTATATTGTTTTATTTATATAATTTGCAAGTTATTGCGTATCGACTTGGATTGTTATCATCAGAAACATAAAATAACCGCGTAAATATGTCATAAATATAAATTTTTCGTATCATCAAAAATACGCTGACAAAAGCTAACAAATTCAAAATCACGTACATACATGTTCGATTATTGTTGGCTCCCTTTACGCTGACAAAATCAAATATTTGATTGAGAAGGGGTATAATAATATATGCAATAACCTTGTATAATAATTCAACCATGGTTTTATTACTTACATAATGTTATGGTGTTACGAACATCAATTGTGTGTTTTGCACAGCAGTTGTAAGTGAACAAACGACAAAACCATTTTATCAATCAAATGTAATATAAATATAATATATTATTATACAATATTGTTGTAAGTACGAATGTTTATTTGAAAGAACTTCTGAGTAAACATATAATATTTTCAGATGTATTGCGTTGTTTCCTATAACTTCCCACGTGTAATAATGTAATGACGTAGTATCGCCACACAAGGTACTAAAATAATCCCCGTAATGTATTACTTTAGAAAGTAACACGCGACTTGTGACACAAAAACCATACGTTTTAAATCTATTTATGTTGTTTCCTGAAATTTTATTTTTTTCTTATTATTATTATTATTATTATTTACGGTGAAGCGTATTAGTACGAAAACTTGAATAGTATAGTATCATACTAAAGTATAGAAAAAATAAAACCATTAAAATATTAAATTTAATTCGACAAGACAGGTTTGTGAATCGATATTGAATTTTTTTCGGGCACTTACGCACCCACGTATGCATAATAATTATCATAATATAATATAAATATATTACAATTTATAACATTACGTTTTTAGTAGATCTTTGTCGGATTTGGTGAGTCACAAAATTTCATAAGGTGGGTTGGGAGGACTGAAACGTGCCTAAATAATGTTTTAACGAAAATTGCATCAGGTACAGTTAGAAAACTAAATTCTCTTGTAGTAGTATACCATAGGTACTGCGTACAAAAGAAAATTTTTAAATTTGAAGGGTACGTGGGAAAAACGGTAGTAGTCCATTTTGATTTTATTGTTTGATTCGATAGCAAACTAGGAGTAGTATTGACAGTTAAAATTGATTCAGTGAAAAAATCATTCAGTCCATAGTTATTCAATGGAAAAGATTAGGTATACTGGTAAAGAAAGATTGTAGTCCAAACTTTATTTTTGCTCCTCTGGAAAATTTTCAGAAATGAACTACAACCGTTTTCCCCCTGTACCCTTCATTTAATTCGACGAGACAAGTTTCGGGATCGATATTAAATTTTATTATTTTTGTTGAAACTTTTACCTACTGGAATAATATTGTATGCTATAATAATTTATATATTATAATTTATAACATTAAGTTTTGGGTAGTTCGCTGTCGTCGGATTCGGTGAGTCGTAAAATTTCATAAAGTGGGTTGTACCGACTGAAACCCTAAAAGTACCTACCTACTGCTTTAACGAAAATTTCATCAGGTATAGATATTAGACGTTACAATACGACGTGAATTTGTAATGGAATTCATGACAATAATACAAATGCTGTTAAGGGAACGGAATGACCGTTATAAATTACATCTATATATAATATGTAAATGTTTCCAGATAGAAATCTGTTCGTAACACCCAACGCTATCGCTCGACAGCGCAAACAAATTCTTTGGCCCAATTTTTAATGTTTCGTTTTATTTATTTTATTTTTTTTTTTGTAATTCACGGCGTGTTGTAATTGACATTTAAAAGACAATCATTTGTCAGCAAAATATACCTCCGTAAAGGTATTTGATTTCGAACATTTGGCATTCTGCATTTCACTGTTAGTAACCAGCTAGGTAATAAATTACAAATAATTAATTTTAAACATTGAAGCGACACAAGCGAAACTTAATACTTTGATGTTTGTTTATAGAGCTTAATATATACAATATAGTTTAGGAGAGCACAGACGGCACAGAGATTGCGAATATTATTATCGTTTCCAACTTGCAGATTGGCGTGTTTCAATTTTGAATTGACAAAATATTTTAATCCTTTCCAGAAATAGAGTTTCGAAAATGATAATCTTTTTCAAATATTTTCAAGCGTTTTGATAATATAACTGCGATATTATAAAAATGAGTTTAAAATAATCTGGGAACGATTTCGTCGAACAACATTTAAAATGATTCGGTAATATTAAAATTTATTTGTAGAAAATATTATTTCATTCATTGCTATAATATCACAGCACCATACTAAAACACTAATATTCATAGCTAACAATTTTATATAATTGTTTAACAGCGACTATAGGATTTCTCAATTGATTTCGTGGGTAATCTTGGCCCAACCCTCAGTTTCATTAAAAATTTACTGTCATAATTTTATTTCATCACATTATTTCTATTTGTATTCAAACTGTATTTGAATTATTTTATTTTTATTTGTTAAGGACTTTGATTGAAATGAATATATATTTAATTTTTGTTTTTATTAATAAAAAATTCTCTGTAACATGGGACATTGGGATAGAAATATATACTATATAGGTAGTTTATTGAACGGATATACTATGATATCAAAAAGTATCAGTAACTAGTTTGATGTATTTTATACTAATTAATTCATTATTGTCATTAAAAATAATTATTTTTAATTTCAAGTTGATGTTTAGCATTAATATTATTCTTTTCCTATTCGTGGCTGTTTCTTTTAATTATGCTTTTATACATTGTTTTCACTCTTAATTAACAGTTATAACAGTTTTATTGTGAAACTCTTAAGTATTTTTTTGTTTAGTAATTATATAATATAATATACCTACCTAGTTAACCTTAAGGTTTTGTATTTTATTTTTGTCTGTGAAGGACAAATATATAATTATGATAAAATGTTTAAGTCATGTCTTCAGCTTTTTTTTTTTTTTAATTATTGAAAGTTATCCTTATTTATTAACAGCGCTCATGGTTTTATCAAAAGAACCAAATATGACGTATTCTAATTAAGACTAAATAGTTTTAAATAGTAAACATCAATTTAATACTTCAAAGAAATAATTTAAGAAAGAAATTAAACATTTTTGTTTTAGCCCTTTAACTGTTCCAGACGTACTATTACGTCTAAATCATTTACACTATTCACTGCACTAGACGTACAATTGTCTATACACAAACATAAGAAAAGAAACTTTATTTTCATGTCAATATTATAAAACATATTACTATTTCAATTCTAACAAACTTACAGTTTGTTTCCTTTACATTCAATATAATAACACACAGAACGACGAAAACAGTGTTATTTTAAAATTGTAGTTTACTAAATTATAGGTGATATATTTTTAATTTACATCATAATTTAAATACTATGTTATAAAAATGTAATGCAATAAAAATAAATCAATCATAATTTAAATTATTCAAACATCGTTCTGATTTGCAGACCTATATGGAATATTTTATTCAGGAGTGATGGATGAAAATTAAAATTGTGTCACACGAGAAAACCATAATCAAAGTCAAAAATCAAAATGTATAATAAATATCAACCTTAAGAAATTGGCTCTCTCATCTGCTGAAAAATATAAAAAATCATATTATATGTCACAAACATAAAATAGTTCATTCTTTGAAAAAAAAAAAAAACTATTGGCAGAATTTGACCTACAGTAAAAATATTTTCGGTACCGAAATCTGTAGACATCTTATTCTTAGTGCTATGGATAATGTGTGATAATATCATATAATGTGTGATGACTGGTCAGCAACAATATTTTATTTTTATGTACAGTATATATATTTGGTAATGTTTTTTATATATTTTTTTTTCTTTTTGTAATTATTTAACGTAAGACACTCAGCGTTTAGTAAAATTACGGAAAGTATTTTAATTTATCATAATTTTAATACATATCTTAATATTTAGGGTAACATTAGTTTTTTTTTTTTTTAATTGATCTTTTTGAAGCTCAGCAACTGTGGGCCCATTAGCTGTTAGTAGATTTTTTAGTTGTGGTTTGTGGTAGGGTTTGAAATTAGTAGGTTTTTGTAACACGTGTGTTTTGGTTTTGGCCGAATTTTCAAGTGGGCACCCGTAGGTATCTGCCATGCCCGGACAGGGGATGGCGGCGTTTGTTCTCCGGACACCGTGACTTGCCCGAAGAAAAATGCCGCCCGGTGGCTGGGAATCGAACCAGCGACGGCTGCGCCGCGACCGACGCCTTAGACCACTCGGCCACCTCGTCACCCAACATTAGTTTTTAAAAACTGTTATAATCTCAATCATCATAATTTATTATGTTTTTTACTTTTTATTTTTGTTTGGTAAATTCAAATTACATAACAAGTAGTTACATAGTTATAAATATTGCTTGAAAACAGTCCTAGTGTTATTTTCTCAATAAATAAGCGTCTAAAATATACAATAAATAATGAACTTTTAAAACAATTTGTTTAGGCATAAAAAAGTATAGGTATCGTAATTCCTGCTTTGAAATATAAATTGTATGTATAGATGTTATACAATAATATAAATATGATCGTGGTGATAGATAGATTATACATAATTCAATAATATAATAAGTAACACTAATTAAGTTATTATTTTGTATAGAATTTAAAAACCAAAAACGTCAGTTTATATTAGCTACTAAGTATTATGTCTTCCAGTCCAAGATTTTACGCATAATATCCAACGCGCCGTGGTTCGTCAGAAACGAAGCACTTCACACAGACTTCAGACTCCCGACGGTTAAATCCTACATACAGAATCTCTCAGTCAACTTCTTTGGCCAACTAAACAACGCCAAAAGTGCAATATATTCCAAACTCAACGACAAGCCTACCCTCCGACGTCTCAAGCGCGGACGTCCTCATGATGCCCTTTCTCAACGTCAATAATATATGTATAAAGATATTTAAAAAAAAAAAAAAAATTATACACCTAGATTAACTAATTATTACGATGTCACATTTTAATATCTAGCTATTCATCTATGTAAATAACTGTAATTTATTGTATTTACTTATTTATTTATAACAACTATTTGCATGTTAAAAACTTGTCTTTTTATCAATAAGTTAGATGACCTTGTTGTCAGTAACACTTTATTAATAATAATAAAAAAAAAAAAACTAAATATTATTGCATTGTTAGTATTTAAACTATTGGTGGGTATATAAGTTTAATTCAGTATTGATGCCTAATGTAAAACAAATTAACTATCTTTTATATTTTTGTGAACTTTTTTATATTTTTGATGTTTAATACATAGCAATAAAAAAACTATTTTTAAAAAAAGTTTAAAAAAGACAGGCATCAATATGTTTTAATAACTTTTGATTATAACTTTTGACTTCACTAAAAATGAGAAGTATATGTAACAAAAAATTTAATGGAACTTGAAAAGAAAATCAGTAAACATAATATAACACTAATGGAAGAAATTAAAAAAAAGATGATAAATGTTTTCTTTAAGATAAAATAATTTTGATTTTTATAAATCTCAAATATTGGTGCTTCATAATTCATAATTATATTAAGACCAAGAATTTATTTTAATAATTATTTATAATAAATTATTTTTTTTATTGATTTGTTGGGTTTACAATATCAAAAATCACATATTATTAAATAGTAAATACGACTTAAATATAATATACTATACAAGATTACAAAAAAAGTATTTTTTTTTAATAGCCAATTTACTGTTTGGTATATTTTAATGTTTGTAATATATATTAAAATAAAAGTATGGAAACTAAATTTTAAACTCATTAAAACTTTACTATTGAGTTTAAGTAGATTAATGAACTAAAAGTAAAGTCAATAAGTCAATTAATTTTAGTTGAAATAGTTGATGTTTAAAATTGATTAAATATTAGTAAGTATAGGTTATTATTTTACATGTTGATAAATATTTCAATTTTTTTTTTTATGAAGTTTACATTAAAGATATCTACTTATCTATGCATAACCTATTTACCTACAAATAAAAAAGAGTTTGCCAAACAATACTATAGTCGTCATACTATTGTAATTTTCATTGTACTAGCGCAATCGAGCTTTATTCTAATTCCATTATTATTTTTAACTTTTGACACATTACATAAGATGTATTGTTAATTTCAAGACATATAATATGTTATTATGATTATAATATTAGACATTAAGAATTAATTTTTGTTTTTTTTTACGGTATTATAAACTAGGTAATGAACGTGCCAATATAATATAATTTTGACTAACTCGAAATTTGAATACCTAACGTTTAAATTTCTATAACATATTTTAACAACAAATTTGAATAACGTTTAATTTGTTTATAATGTTAAGCAAAATCTTGAATAGATAAAGTTTAGTTTCTTTATGACATTAAACAATATATATATTTTTTTACTTAATCCATAAAAACCACTAAATTAAACAATAAAACGTTTCTATAGCTTCATTTAAAAAAAAAACTATTCTCTTTATGTAACCCTGGACATATAAATATTTTAATTTTAAATGAGCAAAGATTATAGTCCCAACATTTTGCTGGATACCTCCCGAACAACTCCAATATTATATTTAAGCGTACCCGTATTTCTTATATTAGTTAGGAATACCTTATAAGTTATAAGTTATAACTAATTAGAAAATATATTAGTTTGACATTAAATTTGTATGTATAAAAATACACAGTAAAATATTATGCTGCAAAATTTAAAATTATTTCATTCAAAAAAGTAAAAATTAAAAACGATAATGAAAAAAAATTTAATATCTTTACAAACATTCACAAATAAGACGTAATAATTAGTTCAAATAATTAAATAAATGTAGTGCTCGTAAAGTTATTAATTTTCAAAATATTCGAGTTTCTTAAGATAAAAAACGTAAGCAACACCCGCACAATAATAATATAATGTTGTATTAATTTTATTATCTTAAAGGTGGTATTAAATTGCCTATTTAACGCGCCGTGCAATAGATCAAAAATGTGTATTACAAGTTATAACTCGCTGGAATCGCAATGACCATAGAGTATAATATAATACGTTGTATCTTGTACGACAGCGTAGAAACGACAACAATAATAAATTATTCTTCAAGCGTTGATATTAAAACAAATAAAATCAACGATTAATGCAACATAAAATCAATTTTGTTATTAACATCGAACTAATTGTAATACGGAGTAGAGTTAAGTTTTAGAATTTTCATCATTTTCTTGAACTATATTATGCATATTTTACTAAATAGTAAATATACATTTTTGTATTGCATCAAAAACAATTCGAACCATGTTGTTTTTATGTAAAAATAAATTGCATACTATTATACTTCCGTCAACACCGCGACCGTTGTCAACGATTATAAAACTATTTTTTAATCTTAGAATATTTTATTCTATACTTAATGACATTTTTTCTTTTTATGTATTTTACTTTGTTAAAAAAAAAAAGAAAAAATATAGTATAGGTAGGCACCTCCTGCATAATTTAATATTTTCTTTGTTCGCAAATAATTTATAAAACATAATCTTTCCTTAATTAAAAGTTAGTGTTTTACTTTGTCTTAGTTAATATTCTAACCGGCTATCTTGGTGACCTCGCCGTGATGTATACGGTATATATAACCACACACGCATACATTTATTTGTTTTTCTGCAGAACGATAATATCTCTAATTATTACGAATTTGACTAAAATTTCAGTTTTTGGACTTGACATTTTGTTATCGGACAATATACATAATGCGGGCAATAGACAACATTGATGGCGGTTAGGTAAGGCAGTCTAATCGTTTCACGATTGTTTATTCAATGCAATCATTTACTGGGTAGAACTTAACTACAACTGATGACGATACTATTGGCATGATTTATCGTCGGATTTAATTTAATGCCCGTTGTATTATAGAAGTACCACGCAAACGGTCGCAGGAGTTCGAAATGACCAATGAGTCGTGGCAAATTCGACATCAGCTGGTCATTGTCCGGAACACTTGACCGAATCGCTTAATATTTATTCGTGGGGTTGACGAACTATCCTCGTGTAATTATTAATGTTAAGAACTTAAATACATAATCAAATAATAATATTAATAATAATAATAATAAAAAAAGCGGGCTATAACATAATGATTTGAATACCTGATTTTATTTTAATTAAATACCAACATAGTTAAATTCTTATTCGATTCTCGTTAGTTTTAAAACAGTTATATTTGAGTGTGGGTTTCTTTTTTGTATTCCTTTTTTTTACTTTTGAACGTTAAAAGCGTTATGGAATTTGCTTTCAAACGCTTTGAGCCTTCGAAGTATATATACAAAACACCCTTTTATAACTGATATATATATACATATTATACAAATTTGAATTTGACAGTTAGAAACCCATATTTTCTTGTTTGAATAATATCAACAATTTTTACTGAATCAAAAACCGGTAAGTGATTGCAAGGTAGAAGTTTACTGGTTTTCTTCAACGCCTTTTCATAGAATAGAGTAGGCGTATAATATTTAGACATTTAAATGTTTTAAAGATTCTGAGCACGGATTCCCGTTACTATAATATTTATTATTCAGTTACATTTTAAAACGATAAGCGAATCATAAAAAGAGTTTACGATCGAAGATTCTAGGCATTTTGAATTTCATTATGGATATAATAATATGAATAATAATGTATCCTGCAAACGTCTATGCTTCATAATTTATGAACACCCGAATTTCGAATTATATTACATTTTTAAAAAAAAAATTGTTAGTTATTCTACCTACCTCGATTTTCCGTAAACCACATTTGCATATTTTGCTACTTTATGATGTATTATGTACGAAACATTTTAATGTTACGTGGATTAAAAAAAAAGTAGTAAGTCTGGATATATTAATATTGTTCCGATTAAGTATTACGTCATAGTATATCATAATTAAAACAGACGTTCACAGTTTTAAATTAAATTAATAAATCTTCGTATTTTTTCTGAAACCATTGGTATTGTTCCACTTAATGACTACAACATTGTAATTTATGTTACAATATCAGTGTACCATATTACGCTACAATGGCGCTGTAATGTAATATCGTACACGACGTCGAAAAAACCCACATAGATACAATAATAATAATGATAATATTGGGGTCTGGTGTGGCGCGATGGTTGTACGCAGTCACTAATGTGTAATGCAAAAAAGCATCGTCTGGAGTCGTTAAAAACGTAGGGGTCACCCATCTGGAAGCTAGGCGACGGATCAGTTTTTTCCAATGCTCAAATTAATAAAAAAAAAAAAACAAAAAAAAAAAATAAAAATAAATACCTATAATACTAATAAATTATGAATTTGAAAGTTCATAAATGTGTACGTTTTACATTTTAGGTTTAAATGCTATAATATTGTGTTCAACTTTTGTTTTATGAGATACGTTTTACTAAGGATGCATTTATATGTACAAGTGCACAACAAATCATGAAAATGCAATTCTTAAACAAACAAACTAAAATAAGCAAACAAATTCACAATTATCACCTCATTGGGTTATTGAACTCATTATCATCTAACCATGACTATAGAAGACGCGGACAAAAATACGCAATTTCTGTAACTACTCATCTCTTCTAATAATATTATCACCTAACTGAATAATATGTAATATTAATAGAGATAAATATTCATATTGGTAATCTTTAATTATCCTGAAATACTTTTATCAATTTTTGTCTCACTACCATTGCACTATTTACTATTACTTACTATTATATTATAAACATTTTATTTATTACGTATATTATGTCACCGTAGTATGTAATTCAAACGTATACATAATATAATTTTGTATCTGGGCCCTGGTCAATGTATTATTAAAAATAAAAATAAAAATATTGTCACGTTCTGCGTAATATTATAATCAAATATTATCATATTTTATTTATTTTGCGCGTATGATTTAATATAATTATTACTATATTGACAATTGTTGCGCTGTCAGGCAAAGTATAATACAATAATATTACACGACGCACACCTACTGTAATCTCTAAACCGTTACAGATGTGATTATCGCGTGCGAGCTTCTGGTACGTATCGTATCGGTGATATCACTTAAGCTCGGCTATTATTGGCGTTATAAATAAAATAAATCTGCGCGTTATGTACAGTCGTTAACACAACAATAAACCCACCACACGCACACAACATGTACTCGTTGAAATCCCGGTCCATAATCTTATCCGTCGTTATCCGTTGAACACGTCCAATTTAATTTAATAGATTCACGCAGTGTGTATATTCTATAATAGGTACCTAGCTATAATGTTTAACGCGCAAAATAGACGTCGGGACGAAGTATAATGATATAATTAGTATTTTAATATATTAATCCATGCACACGTTCATAATGTGCTCTTGTTGTTTACGCTAATTGTCTGGAACGCGTAGAGCGTAGACCGTTATTACAATAGTATACCATATTATGTATAATGATTTTCGTGGTACCTTATTTTATGTGAACGAAAAACTCGTTGGAAATCGATCTAGCAATGATTGCGATCATCGTGCATCTCACCAACCGTAGAGACGCAATACCTATATTACGAAATCAAACGAATTAAGCATATAATAATATGGTTCAATTATCAACAATCGATATTGCACTATACGCGTATATATTATATTGTTTTAGAACCGAATGATTTTAATTTATACACTTTTTTGTTATTACTTTAGGTTAGGTTAAAACAATTTCCATAATATATTGTCGTTGTTTCATTTGCACAATACACTCATTAAATTGTGAGTGCGGACGGTTTGGCGCTGCCGCCGGCGCCGCTCCGTCTCGCTACATAACACCACTCATACAGGGTGTCTCCGGCGTCCCCGCAAACGACTATCATTACGTCTAATTGATGTATTTTTTTCAAATGATTTCGAAAATTTATCTACATACAATAATAACAACATATAATGACAATGACGGTATTATGATTGATTGCAATGTTTTGTTTTACAAAATAACAGCATTACGATTTTGAGTTCTTATAGTAAGTAAATATTCAAATATAGTTATAGCTATTTAAGTTGTCACGTAATATAGACGAGTGTAAAATAAGGGGTGAAATATATTTTATGAAATTCCGGGATGGATAAAATATGTACAACTTACGTGGACACATCGTCGGTCGACACCCGGTAAAATATTATGTTTGTATAAATATAATTTTTATTTATTACTGAACAAGACGTGTTCGGCGGCGATGTAGAAGTCCGTTACATTAGCGCCATATTAAAAATTCCAAAATCTGGTTTTCGGGGCATTTGGGGAGGTGTAGTAGGTGTACAAATGTGTACAAATGGAATGACAATCGCTGGTATATTTTTTTTTTTGGAATTTTTAATATAGTGGTGCTAATGTAACGGACCTTCGATGTAGTTATAAAAATACTATTTAGATAATAATATAATAGTTTCGTTTCCACGCCACTATAAAAGTAGAGGAGGAGCGACCGCGTAAATGAATGACCGTCGATGGCTAATTTTTGTTAGTAATTATATTATTTTCGTCATCGTGTCCAGCAGTGCAGTGGCTATATATAGAGAGATAATATGTGTGATATTGTGCGAATAATGCTAATATTACACAAACGTGACCATGTAAACAATAACAGAATGACGAAACGTTTGTGCATCGCATCATTATGTAAATATATTATTTTCGATGATTTAATAATACATTTGTCTGCAAGGAGTCACGTGTCGCGAGTGATATATATATATATATATATATACATATTATGGCGATAACACGTGATTGCTTTAAGACTCCCGGGATCGCGAATTTATTAACCATCGTGAATTACAACCCACCCAACTACTAACAGTCGTCCCACACTCTTTCTATTATTCGAAACAATACAGAAAAATATATTGCATTACGACTGCGTTGACGTTGACGCGTGATTATATTATGTATAATACAGAGTGTGAAGGAAGGACCTGACAGATGAAATAACATTTGTTTTAATCAATATCTATCAATCTAATAATATTTTTTTTCGTCGAGAGTGCCTGCTCATAAGTTCTAACCTTCTGTCAATAACCATTAATTATCACATTTAATGATTATACGTATTGTACTTTATAGATAGTATATAGTTTTAACAAAATAATAACATTTTAATTTTTTTTTGGAAAAGTTCAAAATAATTTTTAGAAAAAATATATTGATGGTAAAAACGTTTATTTAAGTCGAGTAGTTTATTTTATTTTTAATTTTTTCAAATATCAATATTTTTTTTTGAAATAAATTAATTGAAACCTTATAAATTTTTTCAAAATATTATTTTGGAAATTTCCAGTCATTAGTATATTTCTTAAACAATTTATTATCCATATACATTTCATAATTTTAGTAATATAATTAACTAGTATCAATTTTTTTGTCCTATTCATCGGGTCTTTCAGTTACACCCTGTATACTTTCGGTTAAAATATCATTGAATAAAATATATCACTAGAATATTTTTCTTTTCTAATATAATACCTACCTATCGTATGTTTGCAATAAAAAACAATGCTTAAGTTCAGCATAACATTATTATCAGAGACGTGAGTGCTGCAAAACTGTGCCGGTAAAATATTTACAGTATATTTTATCGACTTTTTATCATCATTTAAAATTACGTTATATAACTTTTTAAATTATAATAATTGTAACTAATGTATGAAAGATATTGTTATACACTTCTTGTGGCTGTCACGGTTATTGATATTACCAACACACGGCAGTTGACTGCATATTGGTATATTGGTAATTATATCAAAATTAATATTGTTTCATGGTTAAAACTGTTAGTACGGTACTTGACTATTAATTATTTTTATTTGGGATTATATTTTGAATATTTTCAAAACAGTATTATGAATTTTTCTGTTTATACCGAGAAAATATCATAGCGGGTATCTGCCCCAACTAACAGTTATCTGACAAATAAGCTAACGGTACGATGAAAATATTATTGCCTCGCAATATAATATAAGAGAATTAGCACAGACCTTAAATTATAATTATGTGCTTCTTAAATGATTATTACTTACCTACTACCTATACATAATTCTCATTTATATTTTATAATATTTTTATTTACATTTATAACATAACAGTTTGTTGAATTCCTCTTATTTTTAATTATTATTCCTACCTGCATCTTATAATATTATGTTATAAATTATAATACATATTAGGTATACTTAATTCTAATTTTAAATTAATGATTTTTTCAGTATATAGGTATGTTTAATAAAATAACATTTAAATATTAACTTATTATTTAGTAGGTTGGTAGTTTTTTGGTATTTTTTAATTTAGGGATATTTTATAGTGAGTTTTTTTGTTAATATGGAAATAATAATATTATATTGACCAGTCACCATTTATTCGAATATTATGCACAACAAAAACTTGATTCATTAAACATCGTTAATATAAATTATTGTACCTGCATTATATAATAATAATTAATAACAATAATACAATACAATATACTTATATCGAGTTATATACTTACGTGTAATATTTCAACGCTATATTATAATTAAAATAATAATAATAATAATAACGTTTCATCACTGCGCTGAATCTAATAAGTTTTTAGTTTGACACGCTTTCCGAGATAATTATGAGAAATTTTCAGTAGGAGCGTAGCTCAAAAATTAATAATAAAATATTTTTCTCAACAGACGCGAAAATTAATTTCCCGATATATTTTGCTCGAACTTGTTAAATTAAACGCATTTATTTAACCATTATATACAAAGGGAAATAACGAATTATAGACTAAACAGAAAATCCCCCGAACGTTTTCAAAAGGCCACGTAAACTAAGCCACAATGGGCGAAGTGATTTGTTTTATCGTTGCAAATACATTTTCAATAATTTTAATTAAAAACTGAAAAAATAAATAAATATTTAATCCAAATTGATCTAGTGGCGACCAAAGTTTGGTATAAACGTTTATGCTTTAAATAATTGAACAATACCATTTTGATTTCACCATAATTGTTAATGATAATAAAGTATAATAATTTTCCATAAACTTTGGGGAACAGTTTTAAAATATTAACGCTTTAAACTTTGTAAGTTTGTTTGGTACGAAATTGTATTCGTCGTGGCTATATTATACTTTATCAGTTCTATAAATTATTTGGTATTAAACCGAACAGTATTTGTTTTCAAACTCACTGTCAATTCAAAAGTGCGTTTTACATAATATTTTGCTTGCGTCACAGTTATTAGGTATGTATGCAAAGTGTTGAAAAATAAATTTAAAAATTATTATTCTCGTGTTTCGTAGATTATTTATTTGCAATCATTACCGACCTATATAATATTCATTTCGAAGAAAAAAGCATCCATTACTTACCAGTAATTATTGTGTATGGGGCGATAAGTGTTGGCAATAATTCATAGCACGTGTACAGACCAGGATACGCATTTATAAATAATAAATTATGTTCCACTGCAAAGATCCGATATAGGATATTATGGTTTCGCACCAATTGATAATGACTTTTTAAAAAAAAAAAATCTTTTTCAAACCAAAAACCGAGTTTACTTGCATAATAAAACACTATTTAAAATAATTATTTTCGTACTCGTTTTGTATGAATAAAATAAAATATAATACATTCCGCGCTGGCAACAAGTCAGAGGTCACGGTGTATAAAATAAATAATTATAAAGACCGGGGTGGTAAACGCACTCGCGCGCTGGAGGTTATTATCATTTTTTCCAGGTACCTACTGTGCCGTTTCAAGCAAAATAATATAAAAACACCAAAAACGTTAGTGTAAATTTATTCGATCCACGACGTTCGTTCGGCTAACCAGTAACCGTCTAAACGATCTACGGAGAAAATATAAAAGTAAACAGCTTTAATACTGTACTACACGCATTGTGCTGATTCGATTTTAGATGCTGAGTGGTGCGATAAAGTAATTGCCGCTTTCGCAACATGTTTTTTAGCACATGAGTATCAAATGGTTTTGTAATAATATTATACTTTACCTACGCTGGCTGTACTTAGATAGGAAACTGGTCACATTAGATGTGTACCTATGTGTTCCAAATTTCCGATTAAAAATTGTTATGTGACACGCACATGCAGATTTCCGGTTTTTTTTTAAAACTAAATCGATATTTTGAAGTAATTTTGTGGTATGGTTAAAAATAATGTATTGTATAGATTCCTATACGATAATGTTCGTCCTCACGTTAGTTACACTATTGTTATAATTGTACGCAGTGCATAAATGAAAATGTGTGACGTGACCAAACAGAGCAGAATAATAATTAACATACCTGATTTATTATATTCTATCGTTTTTTCATAATTTCGTACAACATGAAATTGATATTTACAAGTCAGGGGTGATACATTTTATTGAAGTGTAGTTCCGACGATATAATATTATTGACGTCATTATATTTTGTTATAACGATCGAAAAAATCTCTGCGGAAAACTGAAATTTATTAGTCTGATCTGAGTATAATTTGATCGTAATAGATTATATTATAATATGAGTTACTAACCACCTCACGCCTACATTTCGATATCATAATATAATAATAATATAATGCAATCAAACAATATATTATTATATTATCGCGGCATCGTGTGGTCCAGACATTTCTTTTAAAATGCGTAATATAATAATAATAATAATAATAATAATAATTTAGGTGCCCATATATTTATATACGTATATAGTGTTATTGTGGGTCGTGAAATTTAACGGTCCATAAACGTTGGGTCGGCGTAGCACCGTCGCGGTCGTAGGTCCGAGTAAAAATAATTATTATCGTAGTTTAGATATATATATATAATATCATTATACGTCGCTATACTTACTGTTGTTTTTGCAGATAATATCGTTTCTCGCCCGGCCTTCTACACACTTTTTACCTATACATACCTAAGCCCTCGGTCGCCCTTCACCACCCACATCTCATCGACCGATCGCGGTAATTTCGCGGTCGCCGTTATCCCGTCGGAACGCAGTTTCCGAAATGCCACATATACGCGTGTGCGTTTTGACCATATTCGCGGTGCCGTCGTCGTTACGAAACTATATTATATACATGTTGGTCGGTGTTCGAAGACGAATCCTGCTTCAGTAGGATCTACTATCGCAATCCGATCGAGATGTAGAAATAAAGTGGATGGTTTTTTTTTTATTATTATCTATATATACAGATAGATTGATGCCATGTTATTATTATTAGTATTATTATTATTACTATATGGCCCGTGCGGCTTTTATATTTTCTTTTTGCTGAGTTTTTTTTCTACACAAACGTATCCGCAGCGGCTAGGCTTCCATTATATATTTTGTATGAGTATATCCGATATGCCCAAGTCCTTCGACGTCACGAGCAAACACAATAATATTACCCACACTCACACACTCACGCACTTCACATCGATCCCCCGTCAGTTTGATTTTGGAAATGGACCGTATAACAATAACCGTCCATGCCCACCGCGATGGTATTATATCGTCGATGACACTAACACCACTAAATAATAGCAGTGGTCGGGACGATACTATGTGTTTTTTTTTTTTTCGTAACCTACTGTTTTTTTAATGTGGCAAGCTACTTTTTCGATACATTTCTTTTGAAATGTCTTCACTTATTGAGAATTTCGGTATAACTCTATATTTATTTAATAATATGCTCATCGCTGTTTTCTTGTATTTTCAGACGGCAGACTTGTTATTCCATGTACGTCGTGTATTTTTCGTAAAAAAACTAAGAAAATGTCAAATCGGTACTAAAATTATATGTGTGTGTAAGGCGAAGTTGGGATTTTCCCCGTTGGTTGTGAGACTGGGATAACGATCGGTATTTTTATAACAGTCGTACGTCACAATTTTCGTGTGAGCGTGGGCGAAAAAGTTGATAAAAATACGAACGTTTCACTATAGCTATATTTATGTACAAGTGTCAACTGTCAAGTATAATATGAACAACTGGATGATCATTTTATTATGACGTTAGAATCTTAGAAAATACTGTTGCAGGGCTTATATAAAACCTGGGGTATTAGTGCGTGATGTACCAACCTATTCGAAATAATATTATATTTTATCAGGGTAAAATGTTCAAATCTTTCACATGCACGTCATATAGTCATATTCAAATCACTACGCTATTAGTTATTACTTATGAAACTTTTCGGAAAACAAAAATTATGATGGTTTTGATGATTATGATGATGACGACGATGATGACGATAATGTCTGAGTTGACGGCACAAATAATAATATTATATAAGCGCATCGCATACTCGAGAATATCGACCGCATAGCGAAGCGTTTGAGATGGTGCTCTGCTGAAATTGCTATACCTACACAATACATTCGTTCGTTCATTTCTACAAACAGATTATAATGGCTTCATATTATTATCATATTATCATCGCCTTGATACTTATATTAATTATATTCGAGCGACGTCATGAGACTCGGGTTCGTGAGAATACTTATAGAAACGTCATATTCAATTTATCGAAACCCGGAATACTCGCATCGACATAATTATTATTATCTCTTCAACGCAGTGTGCAGGTACGTTGTAGGTTTGTAAAACACACACCTCTCTTCCATTTTCGTGATGGATATATCCGGTATGAACCAATCTCGAAGGATGTTTCGTGCAACTGCTGCGACGTGCGTTTTGTTGTTGACGTGTCACGCGTCGGATAAACAAATGTGCAAGGGATGTGACACTTGGAACATTGAATTCAAAAAAGAAAATAATCATTGAATATTTCCGCGTCGAACACAAACAATACACGATGGAGCCCAATCGACGACGTTTTTTTTACCGGATGTATTTTTTATTTATTTGTCATTCCGACCCATTATTCACACGAACCGTGTCGATTTAGCTTTTTTCACTGCCAATTTATACATAGGTAAAGGTACTTCATAGGTTCGTCGATGGTGATTTTTGCTCGTTATTACTGTCTTTACGTGTTTACAATATAATAGGTATACGACGATAAATATGTACGTGAAACACTACTTCAAAACAAATCCCATGTTGTATATTATGGAAAAAACGGTTTTTATTTTCTGAACAATTTGAGCACGATTACTACGACCTTAGTATGAAAAACACGTTCGGAGAGTAATACTCGTCATGACTTTGTACCGTCCCTTATATATTTTCAGCGAAAACCATATTAAGGGTACGATTTTCTCATTAAAACCATTATATGCGCATTACTATACAGAACATATCATTGTACATCACTATTTATACTTATGACGTAGTTATGTCTGCACTTATAATTTATGTACAGGTATACAGCGTAGCGTACTTTAAGCAGTGAGGGGCGATTGTAAACTCTGCCAGAATACGGTTAGATAAAGAGGTTTTGAAAATGTCTGATGTAAACTCCACCAGTTATGTTTTCTTACCATTAATGGTTAGGTCATAGGAACGTATTATACATGTGGTCATGTGGATATTGGTGTTAAGGCATTCTCGCATTAAATACGTTGACATCTATTGCGATGACATACTTCAAAATTGATAAAATTATTAAGGTTAGATCGATTCATTTATTAATATTTAAAAAAAATGTTATCTTCAAAATATCTGAAAACCGTTTTCCAACTGATGATATCACCAGTAGGTATAATTTTCCTATACTTTAACGACTATAATCATTCGTGGTGTTCTTTCGCTGCGTCTATAATTATAGTGTTTCTATTTAACAAAATACGTCCAAACTAATTATGTCGCAACAAAATAATGAATAGAATTAAATATTAATCACGCGCCAAAGAGGCAATTTATCGATTTTATTAAACAACTATAAGTATAATAAAAATATCAAATACATGTCAGGTAAAATACAATATACAATGGAGGTGCAATAACGAAAATTTCAATGCATTTATTAAGCCTGTATAAGCTGTGCAAAATAATCATATTATATTGATAAATTCGTCAAATGATCCATGTCTTTCAATTTAAAACCATTATTAGAAAGACAAGAAATAAGAGAGTGTGTAAAAAGAAATGCTGTGGAAGATATTCATGATGAACCGGGTAAATGACATTTCAAAAAATGAATATTAATAAAATAAAACTTTGATACATTTTTCCTTACAGTTGAAATATTAAACATGGGACTACAATGTTGTAGCAGTACTGTAAGGAACTCAGAAAATTCAACTTTGAATGACATGACGTCAATGGTAAAAAGAAACTTGACGTATTATAATTCACCAAGAAAATGAATACCACAAGTTTCAACCTTATACTCTGTAGTTATCTTTTGAATTATTCATATGGCACCAAAAACGATTAGAGATGAAGGTTTTTAAATTTTATCTAATTTCGATAGTGATATTAGTATACATTAATGCATTATAGTTGTATTATGAATTTAAAACATTTATGTGTCTCGGAAACAATTTATGTGGATGGTACGTTTGATTATTGTGTTAAGTTATTTTATCAGTTATTTACTTTCCGTGGCTATTCTAATGGCCATTATATTCCACCTGTCCTCTGTCTTTTAAAAGACAAAAACAAGATACTTATATTAATTGTTTTAGATCAATTTGTGAAAAAACGTTTAGAGCTAAATGTACTTTTAAGTCCAACGCAAATAGTTATTGATCACGAATTACCAAAAATATATAGCCGAAAGTTAGTTTAGTGGGATGTCAATTTACTCTCAGTCAATCGTGGTGGAGGGCAATTCTAAACTTTGTACTGATTGTTGAATATAAAAGTGAATCGGAAATAACTGATAAGTAAATGGCTTCGTCTATGTTTCAGATTATTGTTTTTATCTCCCGAAAAAGTTGTATTGAATTATGTATTTGAATTACTTTGGAAAAAATCATGCCATCCGACCCCAGAGTAATTAAGTTTTCAGATTACCTTGTTGACAATTATAAAAGCAATTATGCAGCTATTTCTCCTTATTTTTGAGCAAATTTAAATAGAACAACAAACTTGTAAGTGAATTCTTTCATAGTCATCTAAAAATTAATTTTATAAAAGTTACCCTATTGTTCATATTTTTATTAAAGTTTTTATCGAATTTCAAACTCAAACTTTACTTATATAAAACTTAATGGCATATCTCAAATAAATAAAGTTTATTTGGTAAGCTGAAAAAGAAGAAGTTAGAGAAAGCTATAAATAGATACACTAATGAATTAATATTAGATTTAGAATATTTACAAATTGTATCGTATAATTATAGTTTATATAACTACCAACATATTTTAGGATTATAATAATGAACCTATTTATTATTATTTTTTAAATAATATTTAATGTGGCCATTATAGTTATTATTATAAAAACAATATAATTTTAAATTATATTAGTGGTATATTATACCTACGGGCTACTGTTAGGTTAGTAATTTTTAATTTTATATAAAAATGAATGGCTTAATTTTTTCTATACTGTTGGTATATTTACCTAACTATTATTTAATATGGTCGATTTTTAAATATTTCAATGACGTTTTTTTTTTAATAATAATATAGTAATATATTCATTTTATACTACTACTTGATGAAGAAATCACTGGTGGAGCTTACATAAACTCAATTTTAGCTGATTTTTTTCAGTGGCGGAGTTTACATGAACCCCATTTTACCCGTTTTTTTTCCTGGCGGAGTAGTAAAAAAAAGTTACTTTTGGCGAAGTTTACATGCGCCCGCAGTACAGGAGTCTGTTGGATATAGATAAATCCGTGATGGTTTTTGGGGTCTTCTGAATTATAATTATAACCGTAATACTTGTGAAAGAATAGATAGATAGTTCATAATATTATGAGTAGGTATCAGTTGGTATATTTCATTTGCAGTACAAACAACAAACTCTCAATTTAATATTAAGCACGGTATTGATAAAGACGTAAGGCTCATGAGTATTATACTATTATGACATAGTCAGCCGGAGATATTTACAGTGGTCCTGGTTATTGTTTTTCCCAGAACTATTGAACTTAACATGGCACATGTCTCTTATACAGGATTAAAATTATTAGTGTATGTGTGTTTGGATGACTAAAGCAAAGATACGTCTTATTATCTCTTTAGTATAAGGAACTATGTTTATGGTTTGTTACAGACTATATAGTGTCGCACATCCGTAATCGACTACAGTACATATTATTATTCATATATTCATGTAATATTATAGTATTTTTAATAATTTTATATCATGTACACATGTAATAATATGTAACTTACAGGTCACTATTATATATGTATATAACTTTTATTAATGAGTTATTAAAATATGATGCGTGAACTTTTATAATTATTATTACGTGTCTAATAGTAATAAATATTTGGTTGAAAATATTTATCTCACTCGTTTCAGTGAAAATAGTTTAAAAATAATTTGAATAATTTATTTATTTGTACGCATAACTTATATAATTATTCAAAATACAATTTAGTTCCAAACTCAGAGTATGTATTAACATATCTATGAATTATGAGCTGAAATAAAGGCGCATTTTGGATTGATATGAGTCATACATTTTTTATTCTAGATCTTGATTTGCAATCATTCGAAATAATTTTAAAAACCCTTAGGAACACCATTACATTTTTCGAATATCAATAAACATGATTAAATATATATTTGATATTTTAATATTATGATATAATATACAAGCAGTGTTTGTGACCAAATTGTTAATTTTTCTATTTTATAGACGTGATGAAATTCTCGACAATTTTTGTCATACCCAGTGTTGGGTAGTAATAACGTAACGCAAATTACAAATTACTGTAACGCAATTACTTTTTCTGTAACGCAGCAGTAATTTTATTACATTTTACTTACAGTAACGCAATTGTAACGCAATTACTTTTTAAAAGTAATTTCTATGAAGTAACGCACTAATGCGTTATTTTCCACGTTACTTATTAAAATAATAGTTTTGAATGTAGTACAAAAATAAGCTAATAAGATATTCCAGAAAAATTAAAAATCAATTTTATTTACTTTTGATTCCGATAATAGTTAACAATATTATTAAACATTCCAGGAACTAATGTTATTACTTTCATTATCAGAAAGAAAAGAGTTCGGCTTAAAAATAAAATTTAATTGAAACGAATTATGATTTACGATTTATGAGTATGCCACCTATCGGCT
>NC_042495.1:65049059-65050970 GCF_005508785.2 Acyrthosiphon pisum
TACCAATTACACTGTATCATTTAGTTTCACTTGTTTATTAGAAAATAACTTGCCTTATTGTTGTATTTAGTATTAGAGACATGTGTAGTTTGAGTTTAAATGTATAGGTACAATTAAATTTAACTATATAGGTACCTACTTTACTATAGCCATATAATAAATAATAATTAATAGGCGAGATGAATGATAATATTGTACATTTACATATTATTTTAAATGTTGTACACTAGGTATCACTAGGTAGTAGGTCTAAAATATATTGTAAAATATATCATATTATGAATTGAATATGGTTCAAAAAAAATGATAACTGTTATCAGAGATTAAAAAAAAAGTAACGTTATTTGTAACGCACTACCACGCACTACTTTATTTATGAAAAAGTAACGTAACGTGATAAAAATAATTTCAGGTAACGCGAATGTAATTTAAATAAAATATGTGAAGTAACAAGTAACGTAATTTCATTACTTTTTAAAAGTAATTTACCCAACACTGGTCATACCCATGGAATTTCGAAAATATCAATAGTTCGTAGTTGTATACAGTATACCTACTATAATATACCTTATATTCATAGACGGAACATGCCTGGTTGGCGAGGTACAGTGGTACCTACGACCGGGAGCATTAGTGTTAATAATATTAGATAATATAAGTATTGATAACAGCAATCGTATATTGCACATGTGGATGCGTCGCAACTGCGCATGTGCAGGGCTGGATTGGTTGGGCCAAACTACTGAGAAAATCTCGGTGGGCCGCTCAAAGTCTGGGCCGGTCGTGCCAGTGAAAATAAATGCATGTTTAAAATACGATTGGGCCCTATAAGGTCGTGATATTTTCAGACGTCATTTTGGCCAGTGGATATGTAAATGGGCCGATTAGAAGTTAAAGTCTTGATGGTCCGATACATATTCAATCTGGCCTTGCGCATGTCACCTGTGCTTCGGTGCTTCGTAAGGCGTTGTGCATCTCCGACACGGCGACACATGTAACTACTTAAATGTCAATTAGTATAAGGTTTACGTTTTAAACGCACAATTGTAGGTTATGTCGTTCACATAAGTTTCATATAATTTATGTGTCGAGACCCGGACATCTCATTGAATTATCAAAATATATTCTCCTTGTTTTAATAAATATTTGTATGAACTAAATTTGTATATTTTATGAATTTCTAACTGAAAAATAGTTTGGGAATTTATAAAATAACCGTGCCAATGCTATTAATATTTTAGATTCTGAGCGGTGTGATGAATGTATTAATTTTACAATGATGTGTTTTTTTTTGTTTTTGTGTCTGTCATCACCTTTTAGGACAGTAAAAGTGCTTGGATTTTCTTCAACAGTACCTTTTCTGATAGGAAAGTGAATCTAGTTGGTACTTTGGGGGGTCAAAAGTAACATTTTTCCAATAGTTTTCAAAAGCGCCGTGAAAAACAAAAGAAAAATTAAGGAAAAACGGGAATTTGTACGCAAAACCTGTTTTCGAGAAAATTGATTTTGGTTTTTGGTGTAACTTTAAAACAAATGACCGTAGATACATGAAATTTTCTCTGGTTGTTTATATTTCCATTTTCTATACATGATAACATTTTCAAAATATTTGAACTGTTTAGGAACGTTTTCAGTTTCCAATATTATTCGTTTTTTTCTATGAATGTCAATAAAACTTTATTTGTCGAGTAAAAATACTTGAAAATTTAATACAAGGCTCCTACTATATAGTTACTCTTAGTCACAGTTTTTTTTTATTAGCATTTAAAGTTCAAAAATTGACAAAATATGGAAAAATACACGAAAATTAACCAAATTACGTTTAGTTAAGAATTCGTAAAAATTTTTACTTTTTTAAATTCTAAGATTTGAAAATGTAATACAAGATTCCTCATAATATTGTCTATCTTT
>NC_042495.1:65051067-65072511 GCF_005508785.2 Acyrthosiphon pisum
TTTGTAATTAAACATTTATAAAATGTTCAACTTTTATATCTAAGAATTGAAAATTTAAAACAAGATTCCACGTAAGTAGTTAATTCTGTTGCCAAAAAATCTAAATAATACATATGCACAGATTATTTTTATAGTCATTTTAATTTCAAATTTGGACGAAATTACATATTAAAAACCTAGAATAAGTATTTTAGTTATTTTGTTGTGATTGTATAATATTATTCGTGGGTACTTGAAACTTCTAAAGTATACTATTATATATATATGATACTACTACGATTAGTAGTTGATGTATAACTCGTTATAAGTACCTAATGGATATTGTGATATGATTAATTTGGAATTTATTATAGATACCTATTATTGGTCAATCTTTTTTTTAATATCATAGATAAGTATGTAAAATATCTTATACCTAGACTGACATACCGTCTCCGCTCAGAATCGTTTTTCTTATACAGTGATATTATATCATTGAATTCAAATTTAATACTATCCATTATACAGTGACCCACTTGTAACCTACTGTATAGCAGAGCGACATCCACTTACTCACCTTTTTTTTGTATTGTTTGTTATTCTAATTATAAGATTAATATTACGGTAAAAACACATTATCCAAAAGAGTGGTCTCGTGCCTTATTGTATATTGGTCATAGTTCTTGAAACTCTTGAGTACGTTTCATATTTCAGTACACACCGTCCTTTATTATTCATCACTAAAAGTGTTGTAAATGACGATTTTGTCGTTTAAATTAAAAATTTTTAAAAATGTATACTCAATAAATAATTGTGGTCTTTGAAACTTGTTTATTTTTAACACGTATTAAAAAGTTACCTACAGTTTAATCCTCGTCTCCTCGTATCTAATACCAGACTGACATCGACATTCTTATGTCAACTATATTCAGTAGAAACAAGACATGCATATACATGTACCAATGTATCTGTATGTAGTGTAGATACTCTTAGTTTTTTTTCACGTTTACATACCTCCACGACAGCATAATTGGTGATAACAATGTTTCAAAATCATTTAAAAATAAATATGTCTTACATTAAGGTAATTTTAGGGCAGTTATGAGTTCGTTACTAAGTCCTATAATATTCAAATATAGGCAATCGATAATAATCATGCGGCTTGCGGTAACAACAGAGAGTGCATTGCAAACGGCAATATTTGACTATCATCTTAGAAGCCAATCAACGGTGGTTTATCGTTATTTATTATAATGTGCATGGTGATTATAAATATTATTAAAGCACCGTCACGAATTTATGTACCTATAATATTGTATATATAATGATCAAATTACAAAACTGAAACCATGTAAAAAAAATTAACACAATAGATTCACTTACATTATATCGGTCAAAAAATGTACGATATTATATTAGCATAAGATATTAAACATAGTAACTGATTCAAGATTCTTAAAAAAAAACCACACTTTGGCTAGGTAGTATAAGATTAAAATGTAGACATTAGTTAAAAATGTATAAGACAAATTTATAGAATTTTTTAATTACTTATTAATTGATGGTTAATTGATGGTTTTAGTAGTTGTTGATGTTTTTAGTTGTATAGCTTTCTGCTGTATATAATATATTCTATTATTAACTACTTTATGTTATACATTGAGACAGTTTCAATATCGCGTACATGACGCACAAACAATCGTGGGAATAATATATGAGATATATGAGATATATTTTTTTTTATTAAAAATCAGACAAGAGGTAAAAATACTAAATAATATTCAACCGTGATTATTGGTATACATAACTCTCGTAACAGTTAGTACCTAATGGCAACCGCAACGACCGCGATCGACCGAAAAACATATTGCGCAGCTGCATAATATATTGTTTATTCGTTACCATAAACACTATATTATGCAAATGTAAAGCGAAATTATTGTTGTATTTACCGATTTCTCTGGGTTCCAGAATAGTTAGGTTAGGGGGAAAAATCGGTATATTATTAGGTCGCGTATAATGCATATTCTGCATACATATTATATATATATATATATATACATTATACATACGGAAGTATATTTTATGATAAAAACGTAAAACGTTTATTATTTTTAATGGCTTATTCTCTTTCGTTTTTTCTCCGTTTTGTGTATTTTTAAACAAGTGGTAAATAATAATGAAAAAAAGTACCTATGGCATCGAATTAGTTTGGGGCGTAGGAGGTACGCGATATAAAAGTATCCTACTGGGTTTTATTTTTGTCCCGTAGTCTATCTCGCCATCTTCGTGCGTAAAACGGACTCGTATAACGATGAGAAAGAAGCCCGGTCTGTAATTATATATTATACCCACCTAATATATTATAAACGAGAGCAGACACGCATTTCGTTCAACCCGAAAGGCGGTGCCCTCGTGTCACTGGATTAAAACAAATTGTGAATTCGGTTTTTTTTTTATTTATTATTATTACTTTTTTATAGAGTCGTTTGATTAGGCGGGTGGTAGTATTTGAGAGGGTTTCGAGATAGGGACGATATTATTAATAAGATAGGACGAAATTAATAATAAATTATTTAATAAAATATTAAAAAACTGAAAAGTTGATAAGTAAAATAAGTTGATAGGTAGATAATAAAAAATACTCACACATACAGAAAAATACCACCTAATGTAATTAACACTAACAACAGCTAACAACTAACAAAATATTAAAAAGTCATTGATGTTTTTTGTTTGCTAAGCCTTCATTTGTAAAAAAATGTATATATTTTTGAAGTTGTCCTCACCAAGAGCTTATTACGTCATTGATGGATTTCCGAGAATTTGTCTGGAGCTGTTGAACTTGGGGCAATCTAGTGCGATGTGTTTCATGGTCAGTCAAACAAAGATCACAGAGTTTGAAGATCGGGCAGTCTTTTTTTTTGTTATAAGGTATAAATATATTGTCATCACTTAAAGTTTAATTTTATTTGTTCTTACTGAGCTAGGTGATGCTATTTTATTTTGTATGTAGTTACATGACCCAATTTAGAAATTTTATTTTTAAAAAAAAAAAAAAACTTAAATGATAAAATATACTATATTATTTACGTGTAAAACCGGACCAATTTTTAATTAATTTAGTATTATTATTTATTAATATTATTCGATTCAATTTATTCGTTTTGTAAAATTGAATGAAATACATTTCAAATTTTCAATTACATATGTGTTATATATTTTTTAAATTATTATACAACAACATATATCGTGACCTAAAATTGAGTCGCGACACCGCTGCGATAATATAGAAATGGCGTATCGACGATCGACGGATTCGCTTTTGTTTTTGAACAGTGCGAACCGATATAATAAATAGATATGCACACACACAGGGACACACATTTAGGTACACTTTGGTAGTTAGAGTGTGCAATACGTTTTTTTTTTCCCCGAGAATAGAAAGATAATAAATAAATAAACGCGCACGGTAGAGCGACGGGAAAAGTTTGGAGTGCGCGCCAAGCGTGCCGCTGCAGTTTTTCTACCATTGTTTCGCGATGAGATATATCAGTACGTTTCATTAATGTAAAAGAAAAGTTTCCAGTGACGTGGTCCATTATGAATTAGTCGTAGTCGTCCATGCACGTATATATACAATATGCGCGTGTTCTATCTATAATACACACGAAATCTCGTCGTCTGCGTGTGTTTTCGCCGATTCGGCTATTTAATATTTCATATATTATTAATTATTTTGTTTGGTTTTGTTTAAAATAACGGGTCATAGCCCAATTTAATATGTTTTAATTTTGTATTGCTTTACATTAGTACCTATATCATATAATAATGGTCATATGGTGAGAAGAGATTATTTTTAGGAAGAGAAGTAGGAGGAGTCATGTATTTGCTATAGCTTCATAATACGATCGAGTGGTTGGTTTTCAAAAATTACGCGTTTTTACAAGAGTCTGAAAGTAAAACATGTGAGTACTTTGAAACCGACGAATGAGAGGCAGGAAGAAGAATCGACTTTTAGGGGTGATGAGGTTTTTAAGAAAGGTCGAAATACGAGAGTGCCGACAGTCACCTAGCAAGGCTAGGTTAAATATATTATTAAGAACTACGGAGTATAATCACGAGAAGGACAGACTATTTTTAATTTATGGCCTGCAAAACTTAGGAATTTCTAAATTATATACGTACCTATCCATACACTGAAATATTAGGTCGCGTCCTATTGCTGTATATGCGACTGAAGGGTTTCATGTGAGAATCAGACAAGTCCATATTATTTTGAAATTATTGTCCAGAGCGAAAATTTGTAAATTTGTTATCTATCTCATATTTTACTCTCATAGAAAATAATTAACATGTATGATAATTCAGCAGAAAATGATCAGATTTGTATGATCGGGCGCATGTAAACTCCGCCACAAGAACCTTTTTTTAGTGTAAGCTCCGCCAGGAAAATAAAACAAGTAAAATTGAGTTCATGTAAACTCCGCCAGTGACAAAAATCAGGTAAAATTGAGTTCATGTAAACTCCGCCAGTGAAAAAAAATGAAGTAACAGTATACACTATACAATTAATATAATAAGCAGATTATTATTAAACAAAAAAATCATAATTTTATAGTAATTATTATCCTTATTAATTAAGTATATGTATACCTAAGTATATAAAAATTTAAAAATAAAAATAATAAATGTTCGAACAAATCATACAAAGTGCAATGGCCAGTATGATGTTAACAAATAATGATAGACAATTGTGATAACTAATAATCAAAAAATAATATGTAGATATATTATATTATTATGACATAATATGTTATAATAGGTAATTATAATATTTTGAACTGTAAACTAAAATTATGAGATACAATTAATAGATATTCAAACCATTAAGTCAAATATAAATCAACTATTATAACTATTTAGTATTTATAGCTTTTTCTAACACAATTTCATTTTAATTTGGAATTTTTGATTTTACTTACTAGAAAAATATCATTTAGTTTTATTATAAGGAAGGCCTAATTAATACTGGCGAAATTTCCATATACCCATTATAAGTAAGAAAATAAAACTGGCGGAGTTTACATTAAACCTTTTCATTACCTTTTTAACTAACCGTTATTCTGGCGGAGTTTACAATCGCCCGTATGATAATTGTTGTTCCAATATGTTTCTTTCATGAAATCGATATCTTGGAAAAGTCGCTTTTGGAAATATTGTGACTTGTCTAGTAGTTGCACGAGACTGCAACAATACATCATACTGTCGTAGTCGTAGATAAAAACATAATAATGGATAGGTCACCAGAATGTATAACAATAGAAATAACGTTATGAGGTTTCGAGAGGTCTTATCAATATTACGTATACGGTAACTATAACAAATATTAAAATTAATGATAAAACCCTTGGTGGAGCGATAAGATTTTTATACCACTTTACATAATTGTTCATCCGCGAACCTCTTATTTTGTTAATATAAGAATGGCCTATCCACTCTCACAATATTATTATCTATAACACGGTCGTCGTACGCCACGCTGTGGAAATCGTTTCGAAATCTCTGAGTATAGATATATTACGATGATGTTCTATATTGTGTTTCGGCGGCCATCGTCTAGGCCGGGTGCAAAACATTTAGCGTGGCTGAAAATAAGTTGCAATTAATACATTATATTCAACGACGACTTGCATAAATAAAATTATTTTCATCCTAGTGTATTTCTCTTTTCCTTCTGGGTTGTGAAGTTGTTTTTTATTTTTTGTTTTTTTTTTTTAATAGCTCTATACTCTTACAAAGTTTTGTAGGAGTCTGATTCGATTTTTAGAAAACGTCAGTACATATAATATGTATGCGCGCTTGCAAACCCGATAAATCTAATATACCGATGAAATCGCATTAAACCGTACACACACGAAACCATAAATAAATGCGCACGTGAGTTCCACTGCAGTGCATCTCTGTATGTTATTATTAACAATAATAAAAACAACATAGAGGTAAATGTGAGTAAGTCCGTGTATAATTATATTATTGTGAAATAATAACATAGTCAAAATAAGTCGTCGAGCATTTTATAATAATACGTATACATAAAGTATGCTGCATAAGGTGATTATATTTTTAACATTAAGGATATTAGCGTTTTTTTCAAAAAAAAAATAGTTTTACTCGATTTAAAGTGATTACAAAACAACAAAAATTTTGAAAAACAATTACACTTTTTATCATTATAAAATCATCGACTCTTAATTAAAATACAGCATGCATTTTTAATTTTATATTCCGAATCAGAATATTATTTTTATGATCATTTATGTACATATAAGTTTAGTTTTTGACATGTGGTTATAATTAGTTATAAATAATTTAAATTTAGATGAGCTGAGTTTTGGACTTAAAATTTTCTGAGTAATCCACAACGTACTCGCCGCTCATCAACTACTGTTCAAAATAACTTCCACATTTAAACAGAAAAGATTTAAAAAATATATTAAAATATGTAATTAAAAATGGTAGCCATTATTTAAAAAAGTAAAACTTGTAAAAATATATTAACGATATAAAATAATAAAAATATACTTTGTTTTAAAAATGTTGTTCTGTAATGAATTCTAATTAAGTACTTAACTAAGAAAGGAAATATTCTTTATAACTTTAATAATTTTCGAAATTATGAGGATTACTGATAAAATAATCACCCCGCGTAGTATTTATAGGATAAAATAGGGCTTCCGGAAAATTGACTTTATGAAAACTACCTTGAGTTCCATATCGATCGATATAGGTTTTGACGTTAAATTTTCATAATATTCTTGTCGCCAACTGATGTATAATAAACTTTTTTTTTAGAATTTTTTCATTATACGCCGTTGCAGCAATATTGTACAATATTTTATGTATTATAATATAAATTGTGTATATAGTATAACACGACGCAAATAAACTGCAAATACTGCCCTCGGGGATCACGCGGTAGTTTGTGAGTAAAATAACACTACTACATTTATTATAATCAAATAATAATAATAGTATATTATATTGTATATTATTATTATTATTATTAATAATAATAATATATTGCTTGTAACTTGTTGTAAATGTAAAATATGTTCTATAAAATATATTATGATGGTATTATAAATTTTAACAAAAATGTATTAAAACTAAGAGATTTTCATTTCCTAGAAAGATATCAGCATTATACTTCCAACTTCCAGCGCAGTATAATATTATATTACATTATAGTCGCTACATAAAAAAAAATAATATTTATTTTATCAAATCAATCGCCAACCCGTTTACATATATATATATATATATATATCGATTATCGTTTAATGTAATAATATGAAAAAGTCAATAGATACTTAATAAGTTTTTAAATTAAAAGTCACAGACTCACATAAAGTCTCATTTTTCTTAACCAGCGTTAAACTAAGCATTCGATAAATATAATATCACTAGCTAAGAGTAATAACAATAGTTTGTTGTTTAATAATTACCACCACCATCACAACAACAACAAAAAAACCCTAATAACAATTTTTTAATCGTCATTCGTTCAATATATAATACAATATTTATTATTTTCGATGAAAAATAATCAATTGTCATAATATCGAACAACGTAATATGCACGCGGTACACCATATTATTATTATTATTCTACTCGTGAATGTACCTAAATCACCTATCTAGAGTGCCGTTTAAAACAAAACGTTGTTGTAGTATTATAGTACGAAAACCAATATACATAATATATAATAATACGTTTTTTGATTTAAGTCTTGTGTGATGTAATTCGACTTATTAGAGCCGTTTATGCCACAATAATATATGTTACTCTCGATGTCCTTGAAATGTGAAAAAAAAATATGATATTATATTGTAAATAACATATTTTACAGACTGTTTTATTACCTAACATATTACATTAAAAGGAAAAACAAATAACATTTAACGTGTAGCAATATTATTGTCTATTGCTGTTGTAGTTGTGCGTGAATTGAAAAATCGTTTCTTTCATCGCGATTTCTGCTGTTTCATACCATATATTATAATATCGGATTTACGGTTAGCCGTAACCAACGAAAAATGATTAATTATTATTTATGTAAGCTGCTTTTGAATCGAAATCATAATATTTTCTACGGGTGTGAAATATAACCATCAGCCAGACCGAATAAAACAAACCCTTCACCGTATACGAGTAACGATACTGAAATCATTAGCTTGAGAGGATTGTTAACGGACTGTTTTCGAAAAGTCGAATACAACAGGCAATTTCACAAATGTTCGTTTGCGTTAAGTACCCAAATGGTCATTATTATTGCGTGTGTGATTCTCTTTTATCGCCTCAACACTTACGCACGCACATGTCAACGTTACCACAGGCACAGCGTTATCGCACACTATTTTAACACTGAATATAAACACTGTATAATAGATAACTCTTTAAATGTAGTCCAAATTGTGTTGTTCTAATATATATTGTTCACGTTTTTCAATCCAACCAATCTCTTGATATTATTAAACATCGTATGTTAAAAGTCGGACCACCGTATTCGTGAAAGCAAAATAATAAGCCAACATATTTTTTTTTACACTTATTTACACTTATTTATCTCACTATTAATCCCCGCATTGGTGTACACAGCACTTTTGTTGTAGAAAACTATTTAGGATGCCCCGTGGGTTCACAATAATATTTAAATTTTAAGCAGTTCGCTTTTCGATATAAAGTGTGAAGTTTCAGAATAAGTACACTTGCCGTATAAAAAAAAAAATATATACCTACACACAAATAAAAAGTCACTAATATTATATTCCTGCTCAACCACACAACTCTTTATATACCTAACGATGATTATTATGTATTATTTTGTGTAGTTGTCGTATTATAAAAAAAATTATATTTATTTGCATTTGTATTCAAAAAAAGTTGTGTGTTGACAAGTTGTGATATTTTGAGCAAACCCTTTTTAAGAAATGAGCGCGAACAGGTTATTTATTAGGAATATGTACGCAGACGGGATGCACCCATAAATATCCATATGAATTAATTTTGAACACGACAGAAAATAACAACTATTGGTTTATTTTGATATTTTGGCCTTAAATAAAAATTATGAATACCTTACAATTTTATGATTTTTAACCGTTACGGAAAATATTGAATACTGTCAATAGTTCACTTGAGGGACTTTTCGAATTTCTATATAATACGAATTTTGTCAACTCATACCCTAATACAATATCACTTACTAAAAGATAACAATTAATAACAATGATAATTTATTAGGTATTATTTGGAACTTCAGCAAAGAAATATTTTCTCATTTATCCGAAAAAAAGGCCTTAAAATACGTCACATTATTTAGATATTTATTTTTTACGGGTTTCACACGTATAAACTATGATGTCTCGCTTCAAAAATCCCTATTCATTGTCACACGTTTTATTGTCGGAATCAAATACGTCATCACATTTGCGATGTGTGTACATATATAGTTGTAGTATAATTGTTGTTTGTTACCAAAAAAAGTGGTGCGCATATTATGATAATATACCGTGGTTGAGGTGGCGACGGTTCTTTTCACCCCTAGACATTTTTTTTTTAGAAAATATATATATAGAGAGAGTGTATTCTCAGCTCTCGCGTAGTCGCTTTTTAGGCGCAATACATCTTAAAGTCGGCGGCACGCAGGGTCGTAAATTTCGTGTTTTACGATTGGACCGCAAAACGAATGGACCAGAACTGTTCGGTCGAATAAATAAACACAATAATAATAATAATAATAATAATAATGTGTAGGATGAAAAAAACCCGAGGTTCCCGATTTGTTTGTGCGCGTATATTTGTATACATATATTTTCGTATATTCATGTTTGTGTGAGTGTGGGTGGGTGTGTGTGAGCTGTGTAGGTAAAGTCAAATAAAACGAACCCTAAATCAACAGTGTTTCCTTGTCGGGCAAGCATTTCGTTACTCTACGAAATTACACGTAGGTACCTATACAAAATGCATTCGTATATTATTATTCTATTATTACGGGTGTGCGTGGTGCCTAAATGAAAAAAAAACCCAAATAAAAAAATCTGTATACATTTTAAACGTCTAGATGACGAAAACCTTAACGATCTCCACAAAGTCGTGAATTTATATGCTATATACTTTATACTCAATCATATTAAAAAAAAAAAATTGTAAAAAATATGATTTTTATTCTTAAGAGGATGTCAGAGTTCCATTTATATATGTTATCTCCTTGACCCTGCACGCGTGGCATAGCATAGTATTTGCGTTCAACAGAAGTTCTGTTACAGGACCAACCTTGTGATTTTAGATTTAGTATTAAAGTGAATTTTTCTATCATCTGCAATCTTAAAGTTAAGAACATTCTCCATGTCACTGTACGTTGGCTTTATACGATATTTCATTAACTTTATGCTAGTTATGAGTAAGTCTAATATTACGATTGAAAAATTCACATGTCTTGCTTTATAATATTAATAAATATCGAAAAACTTAGATAATATTTTTAACTTTAACTTGTATGGCCAATAGTGCTCTAATATACTAAACCTATATAACAACACAATGTATATTGGTTTTTCTTAACGCAAATGTTCGGGTGGGTCAAAGAGAGAATAGAAATAGTGTGTCAACATCATCTTAAAATATAATGTTTGTGTGTTTATATTAAAATACTATAGTTGCATCGAACTGCGACAACCATTTTAGTTTTCGTCTCCAAACATGAACATTGGCCGATATAATGAGACGTTCATCCTGTATATACTCTGCAATGGTGGTGTGGAGATTTTTTCACACCCACTCGTTTTCCTTGAATACCACGACACTATAATAGTATAGTAAATGATAAACGAGCATAAACGGCATGACCAAGACAACGACGATATTATAATAATACATAATATAATATTACAATATCGACTTTATATATACAGGGTGACCCATCAAGCACGCTAACTTAAAAACCATATTGCTTTAAAATTGTTGAGATTTTTTTGTAGAAGTTTTCTGGTTCAGAAGTGTTCTGTGGCAATAGAAACTTCTATTTTTCTCCCTTCACTGTAAATTATGAATTCAATTTTAATTCAAAATTTATACGAGTAGTTTATCAGTTATTAAAGTGTTAATATTTAGGATAATAGTCATTAAAAATGGTTTTTATAAAATATAAAATATATGACTTTATATAATATCGGATCTAGTACTTGTAATACTTGAACCATTTTTGTAATTTATAAATATTGATAGATTAATATTTATAACTTACATTTTAAAATGTTCATAGTTTCATAGCTTCCAACCCTATTATTATTGACCTATTAACCTTAGTACACAAAATTAAATAAATCAAAAACTATTCGTTCAAATTTTGTTTTTGATACTTTAAAGTTTTCAGAAAAATTATTCATTGATTCATTTTCAGTATAAAGGGAGATCTTAATTTTGAAAATAAAAAGTTTGTATCTTCACATGACACACTAAGTAGTACAAAAAATCTCAACGTTTGAAAAAATGGTCTTTAAGTCTTGATCTAAAAATCAGAATTTGAATACAATTCACTATTAAATAAAAAAAATAGGAGTGAGCTAGTGAGCATGCTTGGAAAATCATTCTGTACATTATACTGTTTTATTGTATTATATTGTATTGTTGTTACTAGGGTTGTAAAGTTTCATGGAATTTATTTTCTTGAAATATTTCATGAAAAATTCATGAAATATTTCATTTCCATGAAAAATATTTTTTTTTATTTCCAAGTGAACATTTTTAAAAGTTGGTATATTGTATGAAATAAAGAAAATATGTAACATAGTTACATACTACATACATAATAATACACAAACATAGGCATATAAAAAACTAGATAACCGACTATAAGACAATATTGAAGTCAGCCATATGCCAACAGGGAAAAATTGCATAATTGATAATATGAATATCAAATATGTATGTTGTAAACATTTTTAATATATATGATATTATTATGTCGTATAATTATATAAATAAATATAGGTATCTTATATTCTTAAAATCTTATCTATTGAGTTATTTTTCATATTAGTAATAAAGTAATAAGTGGTAAAAATAGTTTAATAGCCAATAGGGGCTATCAATATGAATCCCCTATTCAATTGATAAGTGATAACAAAAATATAATACAATTAATACCAATATACAAATACTATATAAATATATAATTATTAATTTATAATTTATAACCATTGACCATTAACAGTATTTAGGTTTGGTTTTTAATTCATATACCTTGGTTGATAAATGATACCTAACTGATAAGTTATTCATAATCAATGTTTTCTGTGTTATATCAATATATTATTTCTAATCATCTATAAACACGTTTAAAAGAAAAAAATAATATTTTTCATAATTTCATTGAAATATTTCAAGAAGAGTGAAATTTACAACCCTAGTTGTTACACTATATATTAGTATAATATATTATGCGTTCATACACGGTGATAATCTTATTATAATTCTACAATTTTGTACTGCCTGTTTGTTATTTTTCAAATTCCATTTTTGTGTGACAGTGTTTATACCACTAACTAACGTATTTTGTTGTAAAGAAACGACCCTATTTTACAGTTTTATAATCTGAAACACAATATATTGTATATATATTTTTTCAATAAAAAAAAACAGCGAAACTTATAACGTAACCTGACCATTATTCGATGTTTGAATTGTTTTGAATTTATTTGCGTATTTTAAATTGTTATGTATTTGAAAATGTGAAGAAGATATCGTTGGAAGAAGTGGTGCCGGGATCTATAGCGACTACACTTGAATTGGAAAGATGTTGAAATTGATTCTCAGTTGACAGTTCCTGCGGTGCATTCTCCAGTCTATCATGAAATGCAAGACTGAGTGGGGATCTCCACATATGGATCAAATTGGACTCCAGTACAGAGTCATTAACACTTTTGTATAGATAATAAAAATATATTATACCTATTTTATATATTTTAGGAATATAACGTCCATAATCGATGTAATAATGAAAATATTCTAATACAAAATGTGAAATTGAAAATACAAATGGCAATTTAAAAATGAAAAGTTTATGGTGCTTACCACCATGACGATTCGCTTGGATGAACTAATATTTATAATAAGTTTTATTCTCGACACAATATTTCACGGTTTATACACTGCAGAGTTTTTATTAAAATATTATTCATAATAGTATATTATTATATATTACCTATTGCGGTTTAAACGAAGCAAAATATTACTTTAAGAAACCTTCAAAACGAATAAAGTATTGGACAAACTATAAGTACTTTAATAACGATTCCGTCAACCAAAGGATATATATTTTTATTTTATTTGCTTACTTATCTTCAATTTAACTCAATTTTTTTCAATTATGAAAACGATCACATAAATTACTTGTTTTTTTTTACAAATATAATTACCCGTAAATTGTATTCTGTTACTATATTAATAATACACAACAGTAAATATTTACATAAATAAGTACCATCCTTCACAAACGGAATGGGTACCAAACATTAGTAATTATTTTTTTGGTACGCTCTTTATCAAAGAAAATATTTAATTGTATAGTAAGTTTAATGGAAATGTAAAAAGTAATTTATTTATACTACGCTTTAATGTTGTTTATTTTTTATGACGTTCTATTTGGTTCAGTTGTAATGAAATTCAATAAAGTTATTAGGTAGCTTGCGATCAACAGGTACGAGTTACTAAAACTGTCGTTAAAGTATAGATACTTTCAAACAAATATATATTAATCGTGTATTATCAAATTATTCTCCGATTTTATAAATATTTATCCATACATAACACCAAGTCAAGCATATCGATAAAAAAAAAACATATAGAATACCCGAATAAATAAACCACAATATTTACCACTACATTAAACAGAAATGGGCTTACTTAATTTAAGTAAGCAGAATAATATCTAATAGTAAATATGGCTGCTATTAAAAATTATTGTTTATTACTACAGCATTTAAATATAATATCAATACCTACTACATAAGCTTGGATGAAAAAATGTATATTGAAGTGTCAAAATATAAACTAAATTTAACTTGAACACAGTTTTTAACCGAGTCAATCAGAAACTATAAAATAATTTATTTACTTATAAAAGCGTCTGACGTCAAAATACGTCCTACGTCCTTTCTTTGTAAATTAACTAAAATAATTATGTTTCCAGAAGTTTAATCCAAAGTCGATTGATCGTAACACTGAGAAAAGTTTATAAAAACTAGTGCACATACAATATTTTACGAGCCATACTTTTTATTGTATTATATAGATATTTTAATATTGTATTTATAATTATACCTAAAAACACTAATTATCAATTCAAATGAAAAATATAAGGTATTTAATCATACAATAGTGAACAAGTCAAATAATTCATATTAATGTACTTGTATAATTGAAATCATCGATAGCAAGGATAGGTACTTTTGTTTGTACAAATATAAATTACTCCTGTTTGTACAAGTCACAAAACTGATTAATGATAACACAATAAACTGTTTGAACAATAGTATGAGAATCGGCATAATTCATATTAAACCTAAAATATTATATTCTCTACAAATAAGTGGAAAATTGAAATTATTTTCTAAGAAAGTGTAAACAACTATTACCGGATATACAAAACAAACGAGACAACCCATTGTTCAATGTTATAATTAAAATAAATACAGAAATACATTGTTAATACTCGGAAAATAATATTGAAAGACGTGTTGTGCAATATTCAGTAAGTTATTAAGAGCATTTATTTTATTATCAGAATAATAATAATTGGGTCGATGCCAAGGACAGACATTTGACGTACAACCAATATTTGAAATTAATAATTATAATAATTAATTCAAACACGGAAAATTGTGATAAATTGAATTCAAAATCAGCTTAAACAATGATAAATAACAGATAAAGGTGGCAAATTAGAGCAACCAAATCTTAAATCATACCTACAGAACGGAAATGAGTTTATTTTATTGCTGAATTAATTGTTTTTAATTTGTACGGCTAATGGGTATTATATTATATATTTTGTTTGTACGACTGCCGTAAAATGGGCTTCGTGTTTTCTACCACAGAAACATAAAATGGTTAATGTTATAATACAATCAAATCCGATTTTAATTAATAATATTAATCATGGCTCGAGATTATTTCATTTTATTTATTTTATGTAAACGCACGCACAATTACTATTGAGTTTAACAACATATTATATAAAATTCAATAATATTAAACTCAGTTCCTTCCAACTATTAACGCATAACTGTGTGTGTAGAATTTACTCTGTAGTCGATAACACGATAGTTTCATCAGAATATTATATAATAATTACAAGACCAAAATAAATTCACAGTTTCTTAGGTACCACAGGGTGTTACCACTGGGTATCTTCCCTAATCTTATTATTCACATCACTCTTACTTGTCACCTATCAAACCTACTTATTATACTAAGAAATGTATAGATTGTAGATTACTTCAAATAAATAAAAAAAAAGTTTCTTAGGTTTTAGGCGTGATTCATCCATTGACAAGTCAAATATATTACTAAAAATACGTTTTTCACAAAAAATCCTTATTCCGCAAGTCCATTTAAGTTTAACTCACCCCTGGTATAACCATCAGAATTCAATTCAGATAGTACGCAAGTACGGTATGATTTCAATTTAATATTTATATAATTGTATGCATAACCTACTAATTTTACCATTGCTGGTGGCTTCCGACGCTCGCATTATAAAACGCCGTATTTCAGTCTAGTACCGCCTTTTACGAATCAGTTTTAACGCCCGAAACTTCGAATTGGATGATAATAGGTTAATCTCCGGTAAATTATTTACACGGACCCATTAAAATATTATACAGTCATCACTTAACCGAAAATCGCGGGCTTGTTGTCATTTGAAGTGTCTGGCCCGTGAACTCTACAGTAATTGGCACTCTGGGAAATCATGTGCTCATCAGTCATGTATTAAAACGATTTTGAACATTTCGTGACATCCCCTCGGAATGTTCGGCCTATTGCAGCACTATGATAGTGATTATAATCAGGCTTATCCTTTTCAGCGACATCTTATTAAACGAGCGGCTTATCGTCGAAACCTCTAATCCAATGTATAGTACAAAACATAATATACATTTTATTATATAGGTATAACTATACAATAATAATACGAAGTATTTACCATGTAGTTTTCATGGATTATAGTAAAACTATATTATTCTTAGTACCCACAAAAGTTGATGGTCTGAGTAAAGAGTATAACAACTCAACATACAGATTAATAGGAACATATTATTTTCTTTTTTTTGTTGTAATTCAAAAACGAATAACTGTAGATTTTTGAAATGTATACTATATATGTTTGTTTTATCAATTCCTATGCTTGATAACATTTTAAAAATATTTTGACTCTTTTTGAGCTGTTTACAAACATTTTCAATTTTCTATTTTTTTGTAGATTATTTTTCAGTTAGATATTCTTAAGAGTTTTTTTTTCATAGCTAACATAAGACATTTTAAAAGAATGGTCCCAATAAGTTTTTGCATCTCTATCAAAAAGAAAAAGTTCACCGGACACTCTCGCTATATTTATAGCCATGAGATATTTTCGATCTTTGTTAATTTTAGCCTATTAAATTTGATTATTTACACAAGTATGTTAGGCTGACACAACGTCTCCACTTAAAATCATTTTTCGTATACAATTATTTATCATTGAATTTAAATATAACACATATATTATATACACATGTTCGACAATTACTGTACGACCGAGCGGTACTCACTTGTCCACCTTTTTACTTTTGGCTATATTCAGATTTTATTATTTTGCAGTTGTTATTTTTTAATGGTTTATTCAATAGCTAAATATTTTTTTGGTGCATAAAATATATTGAATATTATCAATATAATTTAAATGTTTAATAACTGTGTGTGGATCGTGGTAAAATGTTATTGGGTCTAGCCTTCATTTCAGCCTTTTTTTGAAAGTATTTTAAAATTATTCTGCTACAGCATTTGAAGGTTTATTGAACAATGAGAATTTGTTTATATTTACATTTATTTATTATGTATAAATAAAAAGTATTGCAATGTGTTATTGGCGTGAGAGGGAGGGAGTATACAATACTCAGTTAGACGGAGAAGACGTATGAAAGAATCGTAAATTAGAATAAAACAGCATCTTAGTATAAGTAAAGACAATTTTTTCTTTAGAAGCGTACTTAAAAAATATATTTTATTTTAATTATCTCCCATCTCTGTCCTCATTACCAAGCGCCCTAATTACGCTACTGTGCCTAAACGTCGTTTTAGATCAACGGACTAAATTCAAAATTATTTTTGAACGCTGAACAAGACGTGTTTGATAACCAACGGGAGCAATCGTATAATTGCTTATTAAATACGGGCAAGGCCAAACGTACAGTAAATAAAAATTAGTAAAATGTAAGTTGTAATCAAGAGCTTTGGAAAAATCTGTGAATATAACATAAACTTTACATTTAGTTTTGAAATCTTCGAGAATAAAATTATTCATAATTAACAAATTCATTACAGCAGAACGGTTGAGTCCAAAACGATATTTGCTCATCATTATGGACCTAGTGTACTTAGAGCAGATACTTATGATGTATTCATTTTTCCAAAAATCATAGAAATATAGCTTAAAACAGTAATAGGCCTTCAACTAATGATTGCCTAAAGATAAGCTAAAGAGAAACACGAATGACAGACTCGATATTGTAAATTAATGTATCTAGTAAGAAGCCTAGACTAAACCTGGTATGACGGACTCACTATTTCTCAAATTTTCAAGACTAGCACCAACGATAATAAAGCTACAGTAACTAAGGTTGATCGTGATACAAATAAGGTAATTTAATTTATGTGACTATCGGGGTAAGGAAAAGAAGAGTAAACTAATTTCAGGAAATAGATAAGAAACATCAAGAGGATCAAAATTGTTATTTGTTTATAATATATTATGTAATTTGTCAGGAATACTATTGCTAAACTTAATAGCGTTACGACCAAATTTCCAATATTATTTTTTTTTAATTCAAAACGGGCATGATACTCCTTATTACATTTATTGGATTTAAATTTATATTGAACCCGAATGTCGGACACTACTGGACATAATATTCAGGATTATAAGATGATAGTAAAAGTGTAAGTATCTTGGCAAATCCAATTGTTATAGTTTTTAAAAACCAGGAAGAAAATTTACGTTTCACTTATCTTGATTCATACGTGGTATTTTCAGTTGAATGCTTATCGAAATTCTTTAAAATTATAATTCAATTAATCTATAAGTACTTAAGAATTTCAGATCTTACATTTTGATCAGTATTCTTTCCTAGTAAAAACAAGGTCAAGCAGTAATAATTATTATATGTACCATTTAAAAAAAATAGCACTGACATTTTAAAAATCTATTTAATGATAAAACGGGTCAGCGCTGTTATTATGAATAAATAAACTTCTGTCAAAGGATAATTTTTTTTTATTAACTCAATAATATATTATTATGTGTATTCATAAAAATATTGTAGTGATTCTTATAAAAAAATTGCAATGTTAGGTACATATTGTTATGGCATATATAAGTGTAATGTGTATATATATATGTTGAAAAATTGTATTACAGCGTATCATAATAGCGTGCATGTATTATTTAGGTACGACTAAATAATATATTATGACTCGATTAAAAACTCAAATGTAAAAATCAGAATAAAAAATTGACATTCCGATGAAATTTGTTCAGGAGGTAATTTATTATTTTCTATTTTTAGTCGCACGCGCGCTCATACATGCATTCCCATATGTATACCGATAATAATATACCTACTTCTACGCAGGTCCTCACTATGGCGTAATTGCCATGGTCGGTTTCCGACCCTATCCTATTCGAATTAGGTACTATAATACTAGCAATACTGGCATATGCACACGCCGGTCATTAATATTGGCATATTTTGCGTCGTTATAATATTATGTATTTTTGCATATCAATGGAATAACGCGAATTTCAATAGTACGTCCGTCCGATGCACACTATTATGGTCAGACTGACCGACGGAGGAAACTCTCTGTGGAAATACGGTTTTCATTTACCCTTATTTCGTGTATTAGTACACCCGTCACGCGTAGTACATCTGCCCCGGGTCGGTCGAACGGTTACTAACATTTTACACTGCGAATGGTAATAAAATATGACCGAAAAAACCTCGTAATATTTGAAAGAGCCAGTGTGTATGGGAAAAAACGGATTCGGAAGAAATTTCATCGCAGTAAAAGATTAAAAAAAAAAAATAAATAAAAACTTCGCCAAATATATTATTAGCTTCGCAGTATAGGTCGACGATTCCTGTATCGTCATTAGTGTGATTCTAAATGATTCATGTTGGAAAACTTGACGGAAGTATAGTTGAAGTTAGTTTTCCACCCGTAAAAATATTTGTAGTGACTTTTCGACATTAGTGTAATATATGTATATAGTATATTATGTATATCGTTAACATACATGACCGTAAAATATATATTTTATCACCTCAAGCCCACTGAAATTACTTTACGATAATATCGAGTTTTGATCGAATATAATATTAAATCGGAACAGTTGACGGTCTAAAATGTATTGTCATTAAATATTTTAATGATTTGAAGCATCTATATCTGTGTTTTTAAAATTCAGCGGAATTGATTACCTATTTATCATAATGATACACAATGTTACCTTTGTTTTTCAAAAACAATTTTTGACATTTTCGGATTTGTTTGATGTCTTCGGGTGGGTATCAATAAGGCTAGTATTCCCAGTAAATCGAGACCATCGTTTTCTTGAAAAATACCTTCGTAATATTTAATGAACCACAGCTTGCATATATTATGATATGTTATTTTATTTCGCGTACTGTATACACGCACTTCCGTTTCGTGCCCTCGAGCCTTTATCAACAAAAATAGGGGAAAAATATACACGAATGCGCGTTTACAATGGAATACATGGAAAATATGTACATATTATAAATATACCGTGTAATGTGGGAACAGTCGCGTACGTCGTGTAATGTGTTTTTTTTTCCCTTTATTTTTCTCCCGCGATGATAATATCTCGTCTAAACGGTCGGCGGGGTCCCCTTTTTACAGACGAAAATATTTTCAAAACCCAAAAAGAGAGAACAAATATGAATACTATGTGCACACGCGTATATGCGAACATTATTTTTAAACGTTTGTCGTTTCCGTTTATCTTACGCGCGGTCCGGTACCATTACGAACACTCGGCCCATGACCGGCCGTCCAGCTAACCATTATTGTATATAATATTATTATTGTTGTGGACGCATTGTGCAAAAATAACTAGACCCCGGTGCAGTTATATGTTTGGGGGGGGGGGGGGGAGAGGAGACGTCTCTCTGTTTTCGCAGCACCATTGTCCCGGAAAAGAAAACTGTGTCGCGCGGCGCAAGTTCCAGATTTCATATTATTATTATTATTATCTCTCCCGCTCGCGTTTCGCCATCGTCTTCACATCTCCTTCGTCGCAGTGACCCTTTTCACTGTAAGTACACATTATTATTGTTTCGTGTCCGACGGTGCAGTCACTGTGGTCGTATATGACGCGTCTCTGGCCCGCCGAGCTGCCATATGGTCGCCACAGATCATATTATATCTATTTGTGTGTGTTTTTCACTATCTATTTTTCTCACTCCACTGTCTCCGGGTGTGGGCTGCACGGAAAACACGCAGAATAGCGAACGTGGCTGACTGGAGGTATCGGACGTGATTGATTGAAATAGATATCGTCGGCGATGGTCTTCGGACGTCGTGTCCCGCACGCATGAACACGATACAATAATAATATAATATAATATACTATATTACTATGTTTACCGATGGGAGAGTACAAAAAAAAACCCTCAAGATGTCGACTGGCAGTCCATAGTTATATTGTGTACTACACAGTATGATTCATAATGCATACGGCGCTCACCAGTCAACTCCTGTTTATCCTTTTATAGTGATTTTTATTTAAAAACCATGTTTTCAATAACACTTAAACAATTTGTACCGTTTAATATAAGCAGTGTTCTGTGTCGATATAAATTTATAGTTTTCTACAAATTATCTCCCTTAGGATTTTTTTAAAAAAGTTTTTACTTCAAGATCTGAATTCGAACAAGTTTATAGTTACCGAATTATTAAACTTAAATATAATAGGTTTACAGCTGTTGGATATGTAGCCATATGTAGGTGATTGCCACATAGTTGAGTTAATAGAATCCGACAATATGTATTAAACTTAATTATGGTAATGCGGGTTTAGTCAATTAATATTATAGGTATTATTATGATTTAGAAATAAA
>NC_042495.1:65072611-65074101 GCF_005508785.2 Acyrthosiphon pisum
TATACTTTGTTAACTATAAACAATTCACGGTACCTAAATATTTTTTGACATGAAAACGAAATAGGCCAAAATAGTGAAATCTAAGGACTTAAAAACAAAATAAATTAACTTAACTTCTTAAAATGAAAAATGAATTCGTTAATTTCTCGTTAATTAAAAAATAAATGTAGTAAGTTAACAGTTAAGTAAGTGAAAATCAAAGGTAACTAGGTAAGTTAAAAAGTTAAAAGTAAGTTAACTTTTAAACTTAACTTTAACTTTTTAACTCATTAATGCCCAGCCTTGTATTCTAAAATAGAACAAACTAGATAAAAATATAAATTTATCAAGCAATTCGGAGAAATGCAAACCCACAGAGATCAATTAATATTACACATATCATTCTTTCCATGATATCGCAGTGTTATTGGTTTTTTTTAGTGTAGATATCTTGTTAGTAAATTTTTTTTTTCCTTAGTCAAAAAGCTTGATAATTTAATACAAACTTCCTCGTGAGATTTTACACTGGTTAAGAAAAAAACCGTCAGTATACCTGAACAAAATACATAGAATTTCCACAAACCGCATTAATTAATTTAACACAATAGCGTGTTGACATATCTATTAATAATATTATCAAATGAAAACTAAATAATATAATATGACATAACACACAATTTTATTAAAATTAATTTAGGTACATATACAATTATTTACATATAAAATTATTTACATATTATACAATTTATGGTACCGTCAAGTCATCGGCTTCAAAAGTTTAAATTACTTTATACAAGTACAATAAACTTTAAAGTTCGATAACTATTTATTTTGAAAATCGAAGAACTTAATGCATTTTTGCAATCATTTCAAGATGATTTTGTATGTGTCATAAACGAAAAAGAATCATGTGTTGATTCAAATACATACATAATCCGAGCTGGTAATATTGAAGATGTTTTGTCAGCCAAAAAATTTATCAAACTGTTTAGTTCAGCATCAAACACCTCATATATATTGAACTTTGAGTTAAAAGATCCTACAAAGTAAGTAACATCATACAACCAATAAAGTCAGTGAGTCAATATTTATTTATTACAGATTGTTTAAAAAATATATCAATTATTATTTTTTATAGAGTGTTATTTCACATATATTTCATATGCCATCATTCTTTAAAGAATAAGAGTAGTACTACAATTATTGAACGCAATACCAACTGCAAGGCAACCATAGATATATTATTAAAAAAAAATAATAAGAACACCAGAAAAAATGATCCATACCTAAAATTATCACCACCACTTAACGCTGTTATAAAAATAGTATGGAATCATAATCACCCAATTATTTCTTGTGATGCTATGAAATATTTAAGAACGAACAGCGAAGTATGATTTCATGCAATATAATTTTATACTAAGTTTACATACACTACTTATAACTAGTAAACAAATAAATATATATATTTATATTATGTTAAATATTGACAATTTTAAATCACCTGTTTA
>NC_042495.1:65076172-65077896 GCF_005508785.2 Acyrthosiphon pisum
GGATAAGCATTATACTAATAATTGATCAAAGAACATATTATAATATTAGATTATATGATAATATCTGGCGCGTATTTTAAACGGGCCAATGAAAGCGGCGTATTATAGAGAGGCGCTGGGGCTCTATAGTGTTGGTAATACGCGTCCGGGCGTCCGGTGAACACCACACGTGTCCGCCCGTATACAAAATAGTGAAAAAAGTGCGACTTATTAGGTACTAGAAAAACGTGCGTGCGTACTCGCTACGAACGCGTCAACTCAAGCTCTTTAACTATAGGGGGAGGGGACGTACTAAAGATCCGGTGCCCAAATAACCGTAATATAATCATATAAACTCATCTATACGTCTGCGTGGTCCATCGCACCACAACAGAACATTAGCCTCACAAATTTCTTTGTCCGGCTCCACACTGAACGGCGCGGACGTCTAGATGTGACTGCGGTTACCGTCCCCTCATCACTACGGCCCGCGCAGGTTACCGTATCCGTTACTATAGGCTGCATGTCGGCTTCTATTTTTTGTAACGGTAGCAAAGACGACGAGACTACAGCTATCCCGGTATCTTCTACAGGGGCATCTAGTGTCATCAATGTGCTAATGGACGATCCGTTACACGGTGAATCGACGATAACTGCAGGCAACTCCGAGGACGTAACTAACGGCAATCCAATCCCGGGTGCATCGCCACTGGAATTTGCACCTACTGCCATATTGGGAAATGACACGGATCTCTTGCAGTTCACCGGCAGACTATGGAAATCGCAGTTTTCCGAAGGTTTCTGTCCATTTTCCCGGATATCGTCGACAATTGTATTAACCGGCAGTATTATATTGGGCGTAGACTTGCACCCGGTCTCTAATGCTTCAGCTGCGGAATTTTTCAGCAGGGCCATGTTAGGACACGACACAGCCCTTTCGTGCACCATCAAACTAGGAAATTCACCGATTTCCGACGATTTCTGTTTACTTTTCTGGAAATTGTCCACAGCAGGAAGTGTTATATTTGGCATTGATTTACATCCAAACTCTGTTACTTTTGCTGCAGGATTTGTCCGCACGGCCATGTTAGGTAAAGATATAAACCGTCTGTGAACCGGTAAGCTGTTGAAATCGCAACCATATAATGGTTTCGGTCTATTTAAGCGAAGATCAATAAAAACCATTTGCATAATGTCGTTCTCGGAGAGTTTCTGGTTAACAGATGAACTACTGTCGTGTGTTGACATGGTGGTTTTATGATCAACTTTGAATAAACAGATTATAATATGAAAAAACTATTGAACTTTTAGACAAAAGTAGATAAATTTATTCGTATTGTTCGCAAGACGTAACAAATTAATACTGATTGGTAATAACTGTGACCCAGAAACGAATAATATATTTTCCAAACACTTATATGCACATAGCAACAAGATGTTTGTTGATTTGGTAAAACTGAATGTATCTAATTTTTTCCAACATTATATGTATAGGTACAAGTTTACAACAATTATTTTAAATTCTTATTTTTATTTTTTAGTTATACTGCTGAAGTACAAAACTAAAAGTTATTTTATTGTTTAATGAAACCTATCATTTTTAGATTAGTAATGGATATTTGCCATGTATAGTAAGTATATAGAAAACAAACAAAACGATAATAATATAATCATTATTTTTGTGATACTTATTATATCTTTTTCCTTTATTCTAAATGTCTTTGTAATAAATTGGACACGATGGG
>NC_042495.1:65078613-65201613 GCF_005508785.2 Acyrthosiphon pisum
AATTTCTTATTTTATTGTATTCTAATGACTGATATTTCAAGAAATTAAGGTTATTGTCTATACCTATTTTATAAATTGTATCAAATTATCAGTTGACAGTTGTTTAATTTAATTTTTCATTCATCACCAATAATTCAAGTTAGTTACCTACCCACTTACTTAATAATTAATTTATATAATGCATTACATTTGAAAAAATATTTTTTTAAATTTATATTTTAAGCTAAAAAAAAACCAACTTCTAACTTCTACTCTAACTTAAGTTACTATTTTTACTAAACTAACTTCTATCTAAACAACTAAGTAAGAAATTTGGTAAATTTCAGAAACTAACTTATACTTAACTAACTTATAACTTGATTACTAAATGGTAGATATTAAAACTGCGTAGCCCTATGGCTAATCAGAATAAAATATAATATATAGTAGGTAAAGTATAACAAAATTATGTTATGGGCCTTCTGGCTCAATAACACATAATAATACAGAAAACCACTATTAGAGCAGTAGCTGCCTAGTAAAATGCATATAAAAAATATAAAATAGAAGCCTCTTCTGGCTGAACAGTGGTAATTAAATATATAATATATTATAATAATAAATAATAACAATGTAAAATATAACTCACGGCTCTGTCGGTGAACTGCTGGCCAGCCGCTACCTATGCCTATGATACACTAAATAAAATTCACGCTCAACAAATATTCACAAAGGTATAAATGAACGATAATAATATGACGAATATTGCGACAGTGAATATGTTTATGTATAACAATAATATAATGTAAATGCGGTAATTCGCATATAAAACAGAAATAATAACAAAAATATGGCGATTAGCGAACATGCAATAAATATAAAAAGTTTAATTATATAAATAAATAGTTATAACAAAAAACAGTGCATATATATAAGAAAAACATTGTTTGCGACGACGCTTCGGCCAATCTCTCGTGGTGTACGGAGAAAGACAAAGTCACGGCGGCCGTGTTAAAATAGTGTTCGCAGAGCGGGCCGGCGACGTGCGATAACGCAGTGATAGAAAAATAATTGTACATAATAATATTGCAGGCACCATTACATAATAACTCACTGGGCACATTTAAATAATATATACAAATATAAAACAATAATTACAACGATGATTGTGTGTGTGTGTGTGTGTGTGTGTGTGTGTGACCAGCTGTTCTCCCGTGACCAGTATCCTATATTTTTATATTAATTTATTTTTATTATATTTTGATTTTGTTATTATGTTGCGGCGGCAACAATTGTATTCTGATGATAAATTGGTTTTAAAAAATGAAAATAATAAATAATTTTCAATTTTCAATTTAGAAATAAAAAAAGTTATGGAAAAACCAAATCATTTACTCAACTCCAGTTTTTGACAGTCGTTATAGTTGTTTTGTTGTAATTTAAAATTAAATGGCTGTAGTTATTAGAAATTGTATTTAAAACAATAAAAATAATATTGTAATGTAATTTTTAAACTATTTTAGAACTTTTTTTTTATCTATTTATGGGTTATTGATATTTTCAACTTATTTTTTTAACATTTTTTTCTCAGTCAAAAGTCTTTAAAATCGAAGAAAAGTTCCTCATGCATTGGTTTTTTATAGGAACGAAAAATATATTATCTTTAAAGTTTAAACTGTTCTAATTTTAATCTAACTTTTAGGTTCCTTATAGCTTGTAATTTGTAGAATCAAATTAAAAAAATCACTCCTATTAAATCATTTCTCTTATTTGTATCAAACATTCAAATATCTTATCAAGTAATTAAATATAATAAAACCATTCAATTATAATTTCAAGTCTGCTTGGAAATCCGTTTTTAAAAATGTAAAAACCGGTATACAAAATCGAAATTACATTTTTAATACCGGTATTGAAAAATTAAAATCAAAACAGAAAAATTTAGAAACCGAAAATTTTAGAAACCGATATTGAAAACCAAAACCGAAACATTTAGAAACCGGTATTCAAAACCGAAACCGAAACCGAAATTTCTTAATACCGGTATTGCTAAGTTAAAACTGAAATCGTAAAATTTAGAAACCGGTATTCAAAACCGAAACCGAAACCGAAATTATTTCAATCGGTTTCAAGCCCTGACGAAAATTCACATTTTTTACTATTAACTGTTAAGATTCACATTTTATTTGAAATTTGATAAATTGTATAATAGAAACTTGAAACTAGTTACTATTGCGCAATTACGTATATAAATATTTTTTATATATAGAATAACATTTTCTGAATATTTAGACCAATTTTAAGCTTTTTAATAAAGCTACTATATTATTCTTGCCATTTTATTGTACATTGGTACACCAATTTGGTGTTGACTTAACAATATATAAAATAATATAATAAATAATAGATCTAAAGGCAAATTATAATGTTTTGAAATAGCGATATATTATTTATTATTCATTTGAATATTAATAATTCAATAATACAATTATAGTAACACGGCGTGTTAATTAGGCAATTTAGGTACGTCATTGTGTTTGTATGCCAACACAATATTACTATATTTTGATTGTGTTTTTGTTATTTTTATTAATTATACCAATGCCGTGTCACATAAACAACCACTAAACATTTATTGAACCAATAGTGAGCGTATTGTCATACAATATAATTTAACGGCAAATGATTGACACATTAAAGTCGAGTAAATAAATTAATCTATTTATGCAACTCGGCATTAATATGTACCAAAAAGTGTAAAACAAACATAATTATAAATATGCATAAATGTATACCATATTATGTATATCATAAAATTCTTTAGCTCTATTTTAAAATATAAAAAAAATATTTTACACTTAGAATCTATAATATTATTATAATTATGTTTGACTATCCACTCGAAACAAAATAAAAGCTTAGGTTCAACGTAGGTCTTGTGCTGAAGTGTGCTTTAAACCTCTATCTACTTTTAACCTCATGATTTATCATCCGTGCGTGATCCGTCGTTCTATTAAAAAGTGAAATTTGATTTATGAAAAAGTTCTTAGTAACTTACACGCGTAATGAATATTCTTCAAATCTGTGCTACACATTATGTTTCTTTTCTCTGAAATGCTTTCAAATTTATATAAACACTTTCTACGTATTTTCTGAAAATCAAGGATTTTTTTATTAGAATGACTTTATATTATGTTGTGTAGATTTAATATTTATTACATTCAATTTCACATAAAAGCACACCAATTATAAAATTAACTAGGTACATATGTAATCCACATATATTATTATATTAAATAGCTAGGTATGTAAAAAAAATATTGATTTCTAAAACAAAGTTTTTCCATTAATCATTTCAAGTTATAAAAGAAATATTGATAAGTTTTATCATTATCAGTTTCTTAATGTTAAATCAATAACAAAAAATGGTACCCATATTATAATTTTTAAGAAAAAGTGATTTCTTAAGCCATTTGTATGGACACGTTATAAACGCTACTACTTTATTATTTAAACACAAGTCTGTGAAATATGCTCACGGCTCACCTATAAATGAAAAAAAAAAACCAAGCGTCAACGATTTTTGAGAGTCCAAATGAAATTGTTTTTTTTTCTATATTTTTTTTTGAGCATAAGAGTTTTTTTATTTAAAATAAACAATCTATACCTTATGGGCACAATAGGTTTATGCGGTTACAGTATAAAATTAACAGGCTACACTTTATGTGAGATGTCATCCACTAATGATAGTCACTAAAAAGTGTAAGAGTTACAAATATTTTGACATTTTAATAATGAGTATTTTTAGTTTTTCCTTCCTTATATTTATTATTTTTATCATATCTTATTCGAAGGTATATTTAATATATAAAAATATAGTACCAAAACCCAAAATTATTCGCCAGCGTAATTTATTCATAGTTTTATTTTTTTATTTTTTCCCGTGTTTCTTATATATATTCCGCTCAAAGATGCTTAACAAGCAAATGTGCATAAACCATGATTGGACCAAGTAAGAAAATTGCATACAAGTCGACGCCGCGCATATAATATAGTTAGTAAGCAATGTCGTTGTTAAACTTCATTGTTTGTAAACGCCATTCATTCGTTCGCAAAGTAATAAAAAGTTTTGTATTTATACTTTAGTATATACCTACAAACTCTTTCTTTTCGAAAATCTATTTATATAACTTAAGGTTCGGTTTCTCAGAACTCCTTTCAGTGTCGATGCCATCGCCCACGACCCTGTTTACTTTTTTTGTATTCATCCGCGAGGTTTTCAACTCACAGTGCGTCGAACATGTATATTGTACTAGGGTAAAGCGAATTCTAAACTTTTCCTACAATAGTTCACATTAATTACTTCTTTTTACGTTTCGATATAGGTAGTTATTTATATACTTTCTACGGTTGATTTGTTGTATATTGATGTGTCCGCGAAATAGGTATCGATACGTTTTACTTTCTTCACGTTTTAATACCGTAATATTGTAAGGTATTTGTTTTTGTAGTGGTTTCAGTGATTTTAACGGTATGTCATCCACATGAACGAATATTGTGACGTTTTTCACCAACATCGTTTATTTTATTTGTATTTTGATCCTTCATCAATCCAAGCATAATTATTTAGTATGCAGGAAATTGTAAACATATTAATAACAACCCATTATCGGGATTAACTGCATTACAACGGTTGCATAATATAATCTCGCTATTAGGTCTCGGACATATTATTATAATGGGACATTAAGGAGGACGTGTAAATAGCAAAATCTAGATAATGATATTATTTTAATGATTAATATTGGCTCAACATTTAGATTTTTAATTAAGATTAAATTAAATGAAAATATTTATAAGTCCTTATAATTTAATGTAAACAGTCTTAAAGACGTTTCAGTATATTTTGTATAATATCATATATTTAGCTCACATATATTGATCATACCACGAAGTATTATATTTAAAAATTAAAAGTAGTGGGAAAACATGTTTTTATGACTCGAAAATTGTGTCCTTATTATAAAAACTGTAGTGTCTTATATGTGTATTATACTATTACAATGAATCCGCTATTTGAATACATTTACTAAATATTTTTTGTAATTTATAATCGTTTTTTTTCCCAGTTTCAAGTTTAAAATGAAGTTTTTATGTATAAAACGTATTCAATGTATTACTAAATAAGAAAGCTGCAGTATAATACAGCAAAATAGCTAAATCAACACGCATAATACACGTACATTTTTCTAGTTGTCAGTACAAAGAAGTTTTGTGACATTAATTGAAATTAATTTTCCACCCTCTGCATTATTATATTATTATTCACTAACAGATCAAGTTTTATATTAAATATATACATTTAAAGTGACATGCTATAAATTTATGATATCAGAACAATAATGACAAACAAAAATTGTTTTTAAAAAGTTGAAAAAAAGTCCCGTATTGTTGAATTTATTACATTAGTTTACGACAGTATTTTATACAAAAGTAAAAATAATAATAATAGTAATAATAAATAAATAAATAAAAACGTTCGTATTTTGCGATTTTACACTTTTTTGCTGGAGCAGTATATAACAACGGTGTTTCGCGAAAAAAACAAAAAATAAAATAATAAAAAGTATTTCTTTCGAACCGGTATTTTTATTGCGTCGTTTCTGAATATATTTATTAAATCGCAGACATCGTGTTATCATTATAAAATAATAATAATTATTATAAAATATAAACAGGTCGTCGGGTTTATCTGGGCCAATAGTCGGGTATCGATGGCGCGACGATAACAAATTATTTTATTGTGACAGCGTCGTCGTGTTCTATTTTTTATTTTTTACTTTTTTTTTAACCGTTATCAACGACCACTAGCCTTTAATATATTTATCGGAATAATTATAACGTCATTACGAGTGACGTTTTACGGTACTTCGTAGATACGCATATATGTGTACGCATATATCAATACATTATACGGAGTGCCCATACAAAGAGCTGACAAATGCAACGAACCGACTAACCTATCTATATGTACATAGTGTCTTTTTATTTAATAAACGTGTTGAAAAAAAAAATATAAATATACAGTAGGCTCTGAATAATGGAGACACCGGTTAGTATTAGGACTACCACTTTGTCGGGACGATTCTTCTATTTCCAAACTAAACTTATGAATGTAGTGTAAATGTTCACCACTTATCTGGGCATCGAAACCAGATAATTGGGACATTTAATTATTTATAGCTATAGCTCCATATATGTACTTTGAACGTCTGTTCAGAATACGTTCACCAACAATCAGTGACAATTAATAATCAAAGTGGTAACATTAATCACCCTTTTTTGTTTCCAAAAACTAAATAAATGGGTACCTCCTTTTTTTATAAATCTACAGTAGGTATGCATTTCTATTTGCATTCAAAATTATTATTTTTTTATATTTAAATTATATACTATGTATTAAATTTATTTTATCACGTCTTAAATATATTTTACTATGTGTATTAATAAATCAGTAACTAATCACAAACATATATATATATATTATTTCTAATTATTGGGACGACAGCTTTATTGAGACAAAATAACACACAAACAATAATATATGTCTCCCAATAAAGTGGAGTCTGCTGTAGTAAAATCTAAACACTTCGCGAGAACAACCGTAATTAATCTATTAAATGCTGTCAGTTATTTCTGTTACACCCTGTATAATATCGTGTATAGTCTATATAGGTACTCGCATTGCTCGTGGGCTGGGTGTAATTACGAAGGATTTTGCGACGCCCGATATATCGCCATACCGATCACATTAGCTATAATCCTGTTCTTCTCTCGCTCTAAATACGTACTAGACATAATACCAGACTGTCGCACGTAAACCTACCTATAAAATACCAATAATCACGATATCAAAAACGTACGTGAATATTTTACACCAATCCGGCGTTTAGTGGCTTATCTGTATACATTTTTTAACTTTTAAATGGAGGTGTCAACTAATTCATATTTGGACACAATGTATATATTATATTATTGTACATGAATACAAATAGGTACGTATACATATCGATATAAAATCAAACGAATTTAAGACAGAGTTGTGTTGATATAATGTAAAGTGTAATACTATGTATAGTTTCAATAATGCTTCAGTGTTTATTTTCTATTTTTAATTATCCTTTACCTATCTCAGAAGAAAGACGTCCGCCTAAAGAACTACCACGATAAAAAAAAAAAACCAATTTATAATAATTAAAAAGTTCCATGTTGGAAGGGAACTGCTGAGTATACCTACCTGTCCATAAATATTAATATACCATTGCTATGTCATAATATTATGATACATCAAACTTAATATCATATACACTTTAAAACTGTATAGATTATAAATAAAATATTTTTAAATGAAAAAAAATATATTGTTTTCATCTTTTGGTGATCAATCAACCGTTATAAATTAGAAAAACATGGTTTGGTAACTCATGGTGTCTATGTCTCTATTATATTATACATTTATAATATTAATTATAAAAAATTGATGGAATATAATATTTTAAGCGTGATAGTCATAATATTAGTTTGTCTTAAGTTAGTTAATTTAGTTTATATTTAAGATTAAATTCTTCAAAGAAGAAAATTATGAAGTATAATTAATACTCAGCAATATTATTCATTTTATATTGAAAAGGTAAGAAAAATAAATAATATTATGCGATACGGTACCTAAGGAGTCACATCCACATAACAACTCCCTAAAAAATTGAATACGTCGCACTGACCGCGGATGAAAATCGAAGTAGGTTTCGAAATATTATTACGAATATTACATGGGTATAAGAAGTATATTGGTACGGAAATCATTATGGGCGGTAAATGTTTTTTTTAACAAAATAAAAACGATATCGTTTGACCTGCTTCAGTGCTTATACCGTCAAACATCATATTATGTTCACCCCTACGAGACCCTTGTTCGTCCAAATGCTCAATGTTTGTAATAAATTATAATATTATAACCAAGTGCCATGTCGATACACTATTGTGTAATTGACAGTAACCTTATCTAGCTCACAATGTAACATTATTATCGTGTGGACTAAATTATTGTACGGTAATCAATTTCAATTATATTATAGCACAATGACAGGTAGATGCACTATATATTTATTTGGCTGCAATTGCGTATAACATTATGAAAATATGATGTTTGGTTGAAGGAAGGCCTACAGGATTAAAGGAAGAGATCATAGGGTCCCCCCCCCCCGTATGTGTAAAGGGCCTACGGCCTAGTGTGTTAAACTATTGTTTGTACATAATACTATTATAGTGAACAATTTTAAGATAAACTTAAGGGGGAAAGTGGAACGTAGCGTTGTTGAACAGTTGTAGGCGTCGAGTGCACATTGTCATTGAATAGACACTCTAAAGATTTTGTGTTGAATTGGAACTCAATGATAAATCATTGTATACGATGTAAAACAATTCTGAGCGATAATGATGGTCTGACCAAGGCAATCAAACGTTTATTTTAATAATAATAATATTGACATTTAAAATAAACTCTTCTTTAGTTTTTCCCGATTGTTTTAAAAAGTACTGAGAGTTGTCGATTTAGACTTCCCAAAAATACCAACTATATCAAATTTTCTACAATAATAGTCCATCAAATTCGATTAACAGAGAATTTTTTCTACTGAGAAAAGTGTTGTTAGACACAAAAAAAAATAATAAAAACACACATCATTGTAAAATCAATACATTTGTTATTTCCCTCAGAATCTACAATTATAATACAATATTATTATCTTTATTACTATTATTTTTTTTTAGCTTCTAATATATTATTTACTACGATAGCTTAACAATTTTATTACGTGCACAAACAATAAACTAATAATATATATTATACAATGTATTTAAAGTTTTTATATAATTACAATAAAATATAAATTAAAGATATAATAATAAAATAATGCAATTATTATTAGATACAGATTGGACATTATAAAGTTATACATTTGCATTAATAGCATATACTAAATCAATAGTTTTATCTCTATTAGTTTAGTATACATACTACATGGTAAATATGATTGAATATAATTAATATTTATTTAAATTGGACGTAGGGAAAATTACAATATTATATTCTTGTTAAAAATATAGTACCTACTTATGCACCAGTTCCTCCTAATGTGTCCTTGTCAGATCCTGTTTTAGACTATTGTGTGTTTTTAGAATATTTGGACTCCTAGAAAATTACGAGTGTTGATGATGACAACAATAATATTATAATAATTGTTATTTTAACGAAAGTATTTAATTTTTATCTTTAGTATTATTTTAGGCATTTGCTCAAAATTACAATATAAATAATAAATACTTTGTATAATATTATTATTGAACTAGGTACACTGTACGCACGAATGTGTAGTATATAATAGTATATAGTAAATTAAAAAATTAAAATGTAAAAATATGTACCTATACATTTTGGCTGGAGTAAAAAATCACCTTAGTTGAGTAGAGGATTGAGAAAAAAATAATTAAAACATCAAACATTTTTTTTTCAAAGCATCCAAATATTATGGGATTTAAGAAAAATATACCTTTAGACATTATGTTTTATATTATTTTAAAAACCCTAAAAACAGAAAAATTAAAGAACATATATTATATTTTTTATTTATTCAGTTGTAATAATAAATGTACCCACCTGTTTAATTTATATTTTATAAACATGTTTACTTTTAAATTATAATATTATTTTATTGAAAATTATGTTATTATGATATAAGTAGGCAAGTACCTATTCACATGATATTATAATAATAAGTTTATTTTTATAAAGGTGTTATTTCCATATCATTATACTTTAGTATTATTTTACGGAAGTATTAAAATAAAAGCAAAGAATTCTAACTGTTAAATTATATTATTTTGAAAAAAAAAAGGTAACATTTTAGTATTTAATATATTTTATTACATTCAATGTAATAATAGTAATATCATTGATTAATTTTACATAATCCAAAGTATAGTTAATTAATGTGATGTATAACTGATATTTTTAATCTTAACAGTGAGTAATTGTTAAGTTATGCTTATTGTGTACACATTATAATTTTCAAACAGGGATAAGAACAGTATTATATTTTTCCCCGTTAATACTACCGGTATCAGCACCTGGGCTTCTAGAGGTCTTAATTTGGTATTGGATTATAATACCATATATAATTGTACAGTGCATTGAGCGATCGAGTGAGATCGTCGCCATTGTCGTCGTCGTTCGCACTACAATTTTCACCCAATTTCCTCTTCCTTCAACTATTGTGTTAGGTATTTACATCAGAAGTTTTCTATTCAAATCCAATAGGTGGGAATAAAAGTATATGCATTGTATTGGTTTCGAACCTAAGAAGAAATCGATACCGTACGATAGTGTCCTTGTGCCGAGGGGTAATTCACCCTCCAGACACTACCCTTACATCACTATGCAGTGTGAGATAAATAAACACGACGACGACAGTAGTGATGCGTGTACTATCCAACCACGAGTTTCTTTAGTTCAAAAATATACTAACGGTTAGGCCTCTGGTATTTTACCCTCGTAAACTATAATAATAATAATAATAGTATTATATTATATTAATAAACGGCTATTCACCTGTGTATAGTATAGTATGTATATTATTATATTACAATTACGCACAATTTTAGACCCAGTTATGTACTAAGCGATAGGTATTTAATAACTATTTCCGTCTGCGTTTATAATATAAATTATAATATATTATTAGAATGTATTAATAATAATAATGCGTAGGTATAATAATTAATAGTAGGTAGTGGTAATAATAATAATAATAATAATAATAATAACAATATAATATAATCGGATAGAATAGGTGTGGTATTGATTGTGCCGCATGTCTGTCAATTGGAAATCGAAACGCTTAATCAAACTACCACCACCCTCCGCCCACATTGGGGTGATGTGCTATCAATCTGCCAACAGGAGCGACGATAGCTATACACTATTATAGTAATCTGGAAAACTAACAGGCCACTGACATACGAGTATGTAGGGGTAGCTATAACGAGGTCGGGGGCTCCAGGGGCTGTTTATTCCCCACGTTAATCAAAACAAAAATTAGATTAGTTGGTACAATAATTAATAATAACGAGTCGGCAAGGACCTACTTCTTTGGAAGAGCAAAATAGTTGTTCCGCTAAAACACAAAACGTTTAAACACGAGTTGTTTCATAGTAAATAGCTGTACATTCATAAATTAATTGAAAATCGGATTAGTCTATGTATAACATATTATTATATTATTACATGATCAATTTTAAATTATGTTCATCAAGCAGTCATGAATCTACGCGGGACAGCGGTATACATTTTATCGTTCGAATTTTGTAAACGCGAAAGCGACGATTATCGGATTAACCGATTTCAGCTTTAATAAAAAAAAAGTTACTGTTTTTTCACTTCAGTTGTTCGCAAATTCTCTAAAAAAAATTTGGGAATTTTCCAATTTCCGCGAACTCAATAATATTGTAATGTACCACCGACCGACACTGTTTTCGATCGATCGAATGCACTCGAATCGCGGTGGTGGTGTGCCCACAGCGCCAAAAAGTATTTTCCGATAAAAAAAATAATAATAATAATAAAAAAAACCTCACGCACCGTGCGGAGTTGTATATACGTATTTTATTGCTGCGAGGCCATAAATCATGACGTACGAGTGCTCCATTTGGAATCTATAACGATGATTAGTAGTTGTGCCCGGTCTCCATAGTATAATAATATAATGCACGCTCTCACATGCCTTCAAAATTGCACTACGGTCAAAATCGACCGTTTTAATAGTACAGTTGTCGGGGCTGCGTGAAAAGTCGTCAAAGTCGGTTTCGACGCGATATTTAGACCGGAAGTCTATAAGAGTCATTCGCTCGTCCAGTCGCACGCACAGTGCGGGGTTGGGGGGGGGGGGGCAGCGCAATATCGCCGGGAAATTCTGGGGAAAACGTTATTTGTATGTAAACACTGTTGAGCGCAGACGATACTGCGATCGGTACTTCGGCGCCCGGCGGGGAGGAACCGAAGACGCGGATGAAACGAGAGACACGCATTAGATCCGCGCTACTGCAAAGGTCGAGTCGTCTGAACGATGATTTCGAATATTTGAGCTCGAGTTCCGCACTAAAGCCCCCAATCCTTATGTAAACATCGATTCCCTCTCCACCACTCATCGGACAACCACCGCTGCCGACGAAGACGTATATTATATTATGTTATCTATTGTACGGACGTCGACAAAATATTTATATAGTTACCCTATATGTGGAACATCCGTCTCTTACAGCGTGAGGTGTGTGTGTGTGTGTGTGTGTGTGTGTGTGTGTGTGAGGGGGGATGCTGTTTCTAATTTTCAGGGCATGACACGCCGCGTTGAAGGTTATTGCAATATTGTCCTCCTCGTCTTACAGCAAAAATATATAATGTCTTATATACAATCACGAAGATGTCCAATGTACACACACAACTACACTGGCCAACTACTAAGCTCTTCTGAAACAATAACGAACATTTTTTGATCCGTCGAAGTAGGTATTCATTCCATACAAATAGTAATAATTACTGTCACCGCGATACTGAACTAATTAATGCTGTATAGGTAGGATGTAGATATGTAGAATATTGTACAAAACGATTTTTAAAATTATTTTTTTTATCGACTGTATTTTGTTGAAAGGGCATAACCTGTATAATTGAAATTGTTCAGGAGGGATATAAAACTGCACGATAAATATAATTTTATAAATACAATTTGCGATATTATAATTTTAGAAAATTGAAAGAACAACGATTTCATAAATACATTATGAAATAGTTACCTGAAATAATTATGTAATTAATAATTAAAACACAAGGTTCGAGGTTACGCCCTTACTTTATTATGCATTTTACACAAGCCCTTTTGATTAAAATAATTTTTAGTGGCAAAAGTCTTGTATGTATTTTTTATTTTCACAAGCCCTCTCTCCTTTTTAACAAATCATAAGATACTATGAATATAATATTATATTATAAAGTTCAAATAGATACATAATTTCTGACTAAATGTTTAAGTTATTAGAAGTTATTACAACATAGTACTATTATAAGACATATAGAACCGTCTGACTGACGACTGAGTGATGTATGATTATGATAATAATATTATTATTTAAGCGGGAACTTCTATGATAATGTTTGAAAACTGTAATATTATGAGTATTATGTACTATAAGTAATATAAACTAATTGAATAGTATTTATTATTATCGTATTGAAAATAACACATTTAAAGTAAAAATACTTTAATTTTCAAATCGTCTTACAAAATATAATATTATGTATATTGTATAATATTTGTGCAGAGAACGCCTTTTTATATTACTCATGTTTTACTTTCATTTTACTAAAAGGACGCCTCTATTCAATATAATTGTCATCAGTTAGACATAATATTTCATATCAAATAGACGACCTTTTACAAATTAATTTATTAATTTTTCTGAAAATGTTGATACCAAAAAGTTGGTTTTCGATCCTTTCAACAAACAACGTAGATATATTATTATTATGTATGTATAGATTGATTTGGAATTCAACTTCAAATATAGTACTATTATATTTACCTTGGGTATATAATGATTGTAGATTTATATATTGTATAATACAATGGTGTTTACTGTTTAGAATTTAGACACGTATTTAATTATGATATTTTATAAATATTGATCTACAATAGCCATTAATTGCCCTCAATATCGGTGCATACTATTTAAATGTTATTATTATTATTATTATTATTATTATTATTATTATTATTATACTTGTCTATAATATAGGTATATATATTTATTATATACCTTAACCTTTGTGAATTGGACCATGAACTGAATAAAACATTTTAAATTTTATATATATTATTATCACGTCAGATTTGTTTGTTATTCATTTCTTTCGAGCAATCGAATTTTATTAGTCCTTGACTGGTCAGTTAAGTAATGTTCATAAACCGCATGCTGAATACTAATTTTATTTTCCAGCACGATTGTGGGAAATAGAAAATTGTCCATCCTTTGAGTGTACAATTTTTTTTTTCATAACTTTATTCTGGGTTCTATCACCGCCGTGGTTGCTTGAATATAAAATCCAAAACTATTTAAAAAACTTGTCGTGGGTGTGCTGTATATGGTACAGGTATAGCTATTATATTATTTATTGTTATGGATTTTACTAAAATCTATTAGTTAACTCTTAGAAACTTCGTATTTTTAACTTAACGCATAATATATAAATTTATGTTTGTTCTAAACGTTTACTAGGTATATAATAATATTATACCGTCTACGTATTATTGAATATTATACATTTATACACTACTTTTACAAAATCATTATAACATTATTATTACTGTATTCATCGTGATTATAGTAAATCATAATTAATATTATATTGTACGCAATTGTAAAAGTTTTGAAATTTATGTAATACCTATACATAATATAATACAATATTATCATTGAATATATACATATTAAATTCAATCATCGGGAAATCGCAATATAATGTACCTCGTGTACATATAATTGGCTTAACGAACAATAATCCAATAAATGTTTGCTGCACAATGTGTTGCCGATTAAATAATTTATGGCTTGGCTTGTGCAGAACTTGCGTGTACCGCGGACACAGATGAGGAATAATTCTAACTTTGAATCTGACGGGTGCCAATTGAAATTAAAATCAATTGCGTTTCACCACTCACTTTATTAGTCCCCAACGAAATGTACGGAATACATTATAACGCAGTGCGCATGCGCTTTTTCTACAAGTGAGTATATTATTATATTATTATGTGTTTACAATATTGTAATAATATTGTTTATTTAATATAATATCACTGTTGTAGGTGCTGTTGGTGCCACTGCAGTTGGATAAATATACGTCGCCAACTGTAAAGCATGTACGCAGCGTACATTTCAATTTACTTGGACTTGATTTATGAAGAAAATAAATTGCATTTTTTTCCCCCATAGCTTATTAGTTCTATTATATTGAAGTAGCTTGCAATTCTAAAAAGAATGCCCTTCCTATATATCTATTGATTCGTCTTATTGAGTTTTACCTGCTACATTATGTATATCAGGGTGATCCAACCCGCGGCCCGCAAAGCTTTTTTTTTGGCCCCTCCGACAATTTAAAATTTAGATTTTAAATCACAATAATATTATAAAAAAATCGTAATAAGAATGTATACAATTTATACGATCTTATTACGAATTTATACAAATTATTTACGAATTGTTATACGGCGGGAGTTCCCGTGAGTTGGTCATATCGCGATAAAACGTGATGAACGACGTGAATACTATTCACAATCGCACAATTGCGAGCATTAAAATATATTTCTCTAAACTAAATCTAATCAGTAATCGACATAATATTATAAGACGTATAAGACGTTAACCAGTCGACCCCGTGTCTGTGTCGTGTGCTCGTGCGTCGTGTTCGTGTGACAGTGCCCGTGTTATTACCGTACATACCTACGTTTTATTTTTACCATGTCTGAAAGTAAAAACGTAAATTTGACGATGAAAAAAGCATTATTAATTTTATTCGTGGTGGTAACAAAGCTCAAAGACACAGAGCATTTATTAAATTTTTAGAAGAAATGGAGAGTGAGTATGGTGATATCCCGTACACTGTGAAGTAAGATGGCTGAGTGCAGGGAATTGTTTGAAATCTTTTTTCGCATTGAGAAGTGAAGTTTTTGAATTTCTTAAATCTAAAAATATTGGACAACGGTTTTACGAAGACTTACAAAGTATTTCATTCATGAATTCTCTTGATTTTCTCACTGATTTGACATCTCATTTAAATATTTTAAATTTAAAACTGCAAGGTAGGGGACAAAATATATGTCAGCTTTTTAGTAATATTGAAGGTTTTCGGAAAAAATTAGAAATATTTAAAAACGCATTAGAAAATAATGATACTACATATTTTCCATCATGTCAAGAAATTAAAAAAATTGAAAATCAATCGGTATACTTTATTGAATTTAAAAATATAATTACAGAACTAATAACAGAATTTAATTCATGATTTAAAGATTTTTATATATTGAAACCTAATTTGAATTATTTAACAACCCAATGACAGTTGATACCTCAGTACAACCTCCCGATTTTCAAATGGAGTTATGTGATTTACAATCAGACTGTTTTCTTCAATCAAAAGTAAATCTGCCTCCTGAAGAGTTTTGGAAACTGTGTTCACAAGAAAAATTCCCAACATTACGGAATTTTTCTCTTGAAATTTTGTCATTATTTGGCAGTACATATATTTGTGAATCGGCATTTTCTACAATGAATTTAATAAAGTCAAAATCAAGAAACCGTATTCACGATTCGTCTTTAGAATCGTGCATCAGATTAGCCACCACAGGGTGTTCAATTGAAATTGATAAATTGGCTACTGAAAAACAATGCCAATCATCACATTAATAGTTTTTTTTTTTTGTAATATATTATTGTAATTTTTTAATAATAATTAATTATTTGTGTATTATATAAAATAAAATATAAATAGGTAATAATATAATTTTTTTTCATCTGGCGGCCCCCGGTGTTTTTATGAAAGTGTAAATTGGCCCGCCAACTACAAAAGGTTGGACCACCGTGATGTATATAATGAGTTAATATTTTATATTATTCACAATTTAAGTGTATCCTCGAGTATTTATATATTTTACTTTATCTAATTTTTCTTTATTAAATATTAACCCTAATTTAATATACAAAACCAGATTCTGTTTTTGGTCTTTTTTTTTATTATAATCTCATTTATAAAATGAAAACATTAAAAAATCTGATATTGGATATTAGTTTCAATTTTTTTTTTTTATGTGGTTGACTTTGTTTTAATAGTCTGTTATTACATACATATTATGTAACGTCGTTATCTCATATTTCATCATTATATACATTTACAATTTTCAAACATAATATATTTTAACTTTTCAAACTAAATTTAATCAATTTTATTTTTTCCATTTAGATTGTCTAATTTTTTTGAGATTAAAATATTGTTGTATGAGAGTTTCATACTAAACATTTGATATGATTGTATATAATTTATTTTTGATTTACTATTCAGAGGTTATACGATAAATAAACAAGTACGTCGTTAGAAATGTATATTTTTGAAAAACATTTTATTTTTTGTCAACAATAATAATTATTAAAATATTTTGATCATATCGTAATTTATTTTATTCATTCGTATCAATTTATATATTACAACTAAAATACTATGTACAATTATTTATATCAGAAAATTCAAAATTTTAAAACGAACCATTTCAAATGATGATTAAACGTGTAATAGTGGGAATTTTACAAAGGCAAAGAGTTCCGACACTTAATTTCTCATATTACACTGTTGATGAATCGTTTGGAGTGAGTAAAAAGTTTTGTATACTTGTTAAGTGCAAAGTGTTTCCTTTAAATCCTCATTTACAACTTTATTTAAGACTTTTCATTCAGCTCGAAACTCGAAGTGAATATAAGTAGTGTTTATTTTCATCGCTGCACGTACAAACGGATTTAAATCCGATAAATGTAATTGCTGTGCACATGGATGAAATATTTTCGAAAGTATTTTAGTTTGTATTTTTATTTTTTTATTTAGGTATATAACAATATAAGATAAAAGAAAAATTAAACCGTGACGTATTCTGAGGCATCAAAATATAACGACAAATGACGTCTCTGCGGATAAAAAGGTAGTTCTGCCAATAAACGAACAACAACAATAATAAAACGGAGACAGTTTTATGATTCGTTTGAAGTCACTCACGACTTTTTTACCTCGTTATAGCTCTAGAATACGTGACACATGCGATTTCGAACGGCGTCCCGCAATAATAGCGGTTTATGATTGACCCGGAGAGGAAAGACGGTGGCTACGAACTTTATATTATTCAGCAGTCTTTGCAAAGGGATTCCGAATACGAGTTAACACCGAAATATCACCAGAATACTATTTAATATTATTTCGACGAATTGCCACGGAGTTTATGAACCATAATTTCTGAACGGCATTTTTTATCCTCGAATCACGTAGACATTATCGTTAGCCTTTGCCAGCTGAGGAAGACCGTTTCCCAAACACCATTATACATATTTTACACTTAAGTCCTAAGACTCAAATTGTTTGTATACAAACACAATTTACGTATGTATATTATTATTATGAGAGTACTTTTGTCTTCAAAATGTTTTATCGCATAAAATACGACATTCGTTATAAACCTACGTTAAAGATCTTGACTGTTATTTTGCGACTAAAATATGAGCTTTTAACTTTATAACAAAAAGAAAATTCGATTAGTAATTAGCATGTTTCATACATATTATTTTATTATAAAAATTATTTATAAGAAATTTTTTTTTTTTTTGACGAAGTAGGTATAGCATAATATTGTTGCATATACATATTGTGCAGTGTTAAATTGAATGTAAGTACTTATTTTAGACCATTTTCCAGTGATTATATATAATAATTATAATATTATAAATATTAAGATTAATATTTAATTTAGGCCACTTTTGCTCTCATAGCCTCAATTTTATAAGTATAAAATATAAATTCACAATAAATTAATATTTATTTGGTGTAACGTGTACTAAACTGTAGGTTATGCTTATGATATAATATTATAATTTGAATTTGCTTTCTTACAGACTATACCTACATGATTTGGTGACACTTTAATTTTATTCAAATTTCATACAGTCATCATCTTAATTCGTTATAGTTGCTCGTATATGCCGCGGTACAATATTGTTTACCTCGTAGGACCATGACCACTCCTGCACTGAAACGCATAATAATAATATACAACACATAGGCAAAATTGTCAAAGGTGGGCAAGTTAATGAAAATAATTAACTCAAGTTAAGTTAAGAGGACACAAGATCGATAAGTTAAAAGTTAACAGTTAACAAATTATAAATTTAACTTGATAAGTTATAAATTATAAATTATAAATTACAAAAAAAATTGTATTGAACTTTTATCATAATTTACACTGTATACCCTTTTACTTTTTCTTTACTATTATTTACTAATTTAAACTATACTCATCTCAAATTAATAATTTAACAAATAATTTTTTTTATATCACATAGCAATTGAATAATATAAGTTATATAACATTAAAGCATAACAATTGTCAATTTATAATTTAAAAAGATTAATTTTTTAAAAATATTTATAATTGAAACTCACATAATATATAATTTACAACTTGATAAAATATATGAATATACACAAAATTATGTTATCATGAAAAATAACAGAAATATTTGTGTTTTTGTATTGGATTATTTTTATTTTATACTGACATAGTACCTCATATTTACGTATAAACGAAAAATTTCAAAATGTTTTTAACTTGATGGATTTTTTTAAAATCAACTGAGAAAAGCTAAGTTATTTCAACTGTAAATTAAACTAGTTAAGTTCATTAGTTGATTAGAAAATAAACTAACTAGTTAAGTTAAAAAGTTAAAAAAAAATTAACTTTTTAACTTAACCTTAACTTTATAACTAGTTAATGCCCACTTTTAAAATAGTTTACGACACATTTAGTAGTTACTGGCACATTACAATAAACTAATGTTAAACATTCGAGTCTAGATACATCGGTAACTTGAATTTTTTTTGTGTCTTAAAGTTTTTTATGTTGTGTATTTGGGTATATAACTAAAAAAAAAATACAAAAGTAAAATTTTATTTTATTTTCCTTGAGATACGAGTAGTTACGAGACTTGGCTACCACCTTGTGTAATCGTTAACCGGTTATTATTTTTCAGAAGACCCAATATCGTTGCAGCTGTCTTTCTGTGGGCTGCCGTTTTTTCTTTGAATGACATTTCCTAGAATAGACGTTTTACGAAAACAATAAATCATACATTATTTGGAAAAACACTTATTTGAAAATGATGTATTGGGTTTAGTTTTGATTGGAATATATTGATCGGAACAATCAATTGCTGGAATTACGATACTTGGAACTGACATTTATTGGAATTATGTTATTTAGAACAATTATTTATTGGGAATCTCAAATTTTGAGATATACACATTAATTGGAATCATCAAATTTCAAATATTGATCGGAACAGACAATTTCTGGAATTCCGAAAAATGATAAAGACCGATAAGTGTCGTTGTCATAGATAATATAAGAATGGATAGGACCATAGAGTAATATAGAGAGGGTCTAGTCTATACCGTACGTGTTCAGAAAGTGAAGCAGGCCAGTTATCACAAGTACTCACTTGCCGATACTATTGGCCGCGAGGTAGCGCGCAAATTCTAACCTCAGATTTATATTTTGTACGTTTTTTGTTTTATACATTATATATTATCTTATATTCATAATATATTTTATCAATGATCAAAGTAATTATAATTAATAATTATATTATAATAATATAATAATATAATAATATTTTGGTACAATATTCCCATTGTACAATAATATGTTGAAAACGCATTCAATATACTTATGAATAAGATGATACAATATTACTTATTGTATGTTGTGGTGACACTGAAAGTACACCTACTCCGCTTCAATTCTCGTTCGTAAGGCCCTCTCTATATGGATAGGACATAAGAACTTATCACATGAAAATTTAGTGATACTATTTTAAGGTTATACGGGGCGAATATTGATGTGATAATTGATAAATAATAATAAATATTAAATAACATAATTTTATTTTGTTAAAATATTATTTTCCAATTTCCATTTTCCAGGTACAGGTGGCATAACAATCAAAATACAAACTGACAAATATCTAAATATAACTGACTATCATGTTTATTCATTATTATTTATAAAATAATTTTGCACATAACCTTAAAAAGCCCCATATCGTCTTTCTCTCTTTATGTTCTCTCTTCCCCAAAAAAGCACACGGCCCCATATGGGACTTACTGGTATAGGCATGTCCTATCCATTCTTATATTATCTATGGTCGTTGTACGGTGGTTAACCTATGGTTACTTTGTGACCAACTTGAGGTGGTGTTGCATAGAAAGTAGGGGGATATTTTCGATTTGCGGAGCGGAGCGACGGCACCGAGGAGCGTAGCGACGAGTGCCGCTAGCATGGCATCACTGTACGATGTTTTTTCAAATTGGTGTTACTGTAATATGCTGGTATAAGCAGCATATTATCATAGAATAATATTGAAGCGAAACTCGATCAGCTGATGGGTGAAGTGTTTACTTATGATCTGAAGTCCGAACGATGAAACTGTTTCCGTAACACTGACATGATGTTATACCCGTATTGAAAAACTATTTCCGCCTAATAGGCAGGGTATTCTGCGCGGGGTCGGGTTGTTTCCATAGATATTATAAGAATAATATTATAATATCTATTATAATATCTATGATTGTTTCTACTGTTTACTTTTATCATAGATTACGTATGCCACGCCCCCCAGGAGACCGTGTTCAAGGCCACAATCGCCCGATTCGGCCAATTCACGGAGTTTCTTACCCCTGATATTATGTTGGTATGGTATTGTGGTATAAATACTACCTTATAATTTTTCAGAAGGTTACAAATAGTATCATTCCGTAAAATGTCGTTCAGAGCAATGGTTGTTCAACACTGCTGATTTCATGTATTTTTTGTTTCATTAACGTATCATTCTATCAAATGTCTGTTCTGACAAAAAATGTTCAACGATACATATTTCAACATAACAATTTTCATGTACTTATCATTCAAAAATAATATTTTCCTACATTCACATTCCGTAAAATATCTGTTCCACGTGAAATAATTCCCATAAAATATAGGCGTCCCTTGCTGTCATGGTATGATTTCAGCAAATTCATAAAATTTAAATTACCCGAACTTTGTGTATATATTATTACACGTATAATCAAATCATGTCAATCAGTCTGAAGATTTGAAAATTCTAATAGTTAATAGGATATAACATTTTTGATTAAAATCATTAAATATGACGTAATTTATCTTTTTTAAAGACCGCGTGTTTGGTATTCTTTAAGTAAATAAAAGTGAACATTACGGATAATACTCATAATACAAGTATCTCCCGGAATTTTATTGAATTCATAAATATTTTTATAGTTTTAAAGAAAACCGTACTTATTCTTTCAAAATATAATATGAAAGGTCGAAAATAAACGATTATTACTGGAGCTGTGTGGTCGAGTTCAGAAGTTTGTGTATTTTATATTAAAAAGTTTGAATCAGAGAATTCAATAGCATTTAATGCATTTCTTTGGAGATAATATTTTTTAGGAGTGAATATTCAGAACCCAAAAGTTATAAAGTAGAGCGCGTTTGGTCATTGTCGAAATTATTTATTTTTCGTCGAAACGAAAAATCGGTGGAATTGTTTGTCGCATTTTTCTGTAAAAAGGTCAAAAGAAAAATCGTAAACGGTGGCGTCGAAATAGCGTGAAGAGTACACGCATAAATTCTGGTTTGTTAATAATAATAATAATATTATATTGTTCTTTGACCATAAAAACAATAGTAATAATAACAACAACAACAACAACAACAACAACAAAAACAAAACTAGCAATAAAAACGATGGGAAGGGGGTGGGAAAAAAAGAAGCTGTTTGTTTAATTATTACACTTCGCGTCGTTAAATGTCGTTTAAATAGCAGTTGGATTCTTCGCGTTGACCTATAATGGCTATTATATGATGGGCATTGGACCGGCGGCAGAACGAGTGGCTGTTCGGTTTTTAAAAGCCAAATCGTGGGGCAATTAAAATTCCACGCATAGTTCCCCGGCGGTGTGTGTTTGTGTATGTGTGTTCGTGTGTGTGGGTGTTCGTGTGTATATCAGAACAATGGTTAAGGTCGTAAATTGGTCTCGCGAGCTTTTGCACAGCATAAAGGCCACGCCGCGCCGCCGCCTTTTCTTTCTCTCGCCATAATACATACTATATATAATATTGAATCCGGTATTGTCCTCTGACCGAGGAACGCGGAAGGAGCGCGTGGCGCGGTAATCTTAGGACCGAATAAAAAGAATTGTCTGAATTTTTTTTCTTTTTTTTAGCTGGATCCATATACATAATATATCTATACGCACGCGCGCGCGCTGTGTCAGATATTTATTGTGCGTGCGATATTTTATGTAATATATTTTTTCTCGTCTCTTTCGAGTAGTTTTTTTCGCCACGATTATTATTGTTGTATATTTTTTTCATTTTTTTTTTTGTTCGCGGACACACATAACAATAACAATTGAGTTTGGGAGCACACAGCACATCACAATGGGAATCCGGAGAGACCGAGTGTCTAGACTCTTCCGGCGCTCTCTGCGACCGTGCACTGTGCAGCTGCAGGACGGGCGCTGTAATGACTCGACACGACGACTGCCTGTGCCCATATTAACCCAAATACGCGAAAGCGGCGGCGGACGTTTGTCAAGACGAAACGTCGTCGGACGGCGCATTACACACGACAGTGCACACGCGCGAGACACACTCACCATGATGATAATAATAGTGTGTACGCACGACGGGACAACTCACACGAGTATAATGTGAGAATAATAATCACTCGTCCTAAAATATATTATACGCTTGCCAAAGATATTGACGGACGGTCCTCGCGTGAATGAAGATTCCCAAACACTTTTCATCCGGCTACGTGGAGCGTTTTTTTTCTTGCACACAAATCACGCGACTACAAAGATGGATTTCAATACACATATATAGGTGGTCGAGGTTAGAAAGTTTGTGGAGGGCTCTGCTTCCAAAGTATCATAATATTATGGTATAATAATATAAATTGTTTTATTTATGTAAACATAATAAATTATTACAGCCTACATAATATATTGAGATATCTTATCGAAACGCGGTGGAAAGGAATCAACAAAAAAATACATTGCTACAATGACAAAAATATCTAATTATTTTTCTGATTATAATTTTGTTTCTAATTATTAAGTAAATTTTAAAAGAATAAAATTTAAAAGCGTATATTTTTAAATGATAAACGACGAGATTAAGACGACAGTACCGTTTATATAATTTAATAGTTTTTAATAATACGATAAAATACTTATTTATAATATTTTTTAATAAAACACTGCCAAATTAAAACAGTTTCAAGTATTATTAATTTTGTAATTTAAACCTCTTTTACATCATTCACAACTAAATTACTTACAATAATATAATATTGTTTAATTATTGCTGTACGGTGGCAAAATCAGTAGAGCAAGTTGCAATGTTGTCAGTAGAGCACATTCAACAAGATAGACCTGAAATTATTGTGGTATCGCATATTACCATAGAACATGGTATCTATGATATTACGTAAGAGCTATTATATCAGTGTGTCATGTTCCCGTGGTCTCTCCTGTACCATGGAGAAATCCTCTGAGGGAAGTTAACTGTCCTCCGGGCCATCTCCCAGGATCCGTTTTACTACGTATTTTTATTATTCGATTAGGTTTCCTCAAATTTTAAGTGTAACACGAGTGTCTGTATAAAAGTATTCGATTATCAATAATAATTACTGTAACAGCAGACGATCTATTGTGATAAAAACATGTTATTTTTATTCAACAATATATTTATTGTAAAATAATAAGCCACTTGGTAGTATCTTCTTATAAAAGTAAGTAGTAGGAAGTATAAGTATATATATTATCATTGACAATGAGTGTAACCATATATATATAGATATATCTGTATCTATACCCTCTGACCTGGTTTCGTTCGTGGATGCAACGAGAATAGTTACCTTCATTATTTTTGTCAAGTGTTCTCACCGACAAATATGCACTTAAAAATTAACATAAAATAGTAGATTGTTTCTCAAATAATAAATAACATTTAACACTATATCCTTAAAATACGTGTATAAATTATATTGTTTAACAAATCATCTAGAATCCTAAAAATTATGAATCAATACATTATATTGGTGATTACTATAATAGTTAATATAAAAAAACGAATCTGACAATATTTATTACTTTTATAATAATTTTAATATTCATAAACTTATGAGGAGCATAAAATTATTATTAATTTATGCGTTGGGCTTAAATTAGGTACCTAGTTAAAAATATGTTGACTTGGAAATTCTTTATTATTATCGAGTACGATTCTACAATAATTTTAAACCACGACAAAATTATATACAATGAAAGTAAATGTATTATTCACACAGAGGCCCCGGAATACTAGGATTTGAGTTTATGGTGCTACGATTACGTTATTTCCAGCATCACAACCATTAGGTTAATTAATATTTTTATTTGAAAACTGTTTGGTATTTTTGTAATAATTATAATTTTACAATTTGTAAATGCAAAAAAAATGCGGTTACCAGATAATAGGTATTTCTCTGTATTTGTATTAGGGGTCTTTCCAGGAGTTTCCATATCAACCCAACCATTAGGAAATTAATTTCTTAAAATATTGACCTTGGACAATTTTTTTGGCGGATGGTATAATGAGAATGACCTCTCCGGATATCATCTACTCTAAAGCTGTGCCTGTGACATCCGTGTGTTGGTAGGTGGTTACGACGCTGAACCGACAGGATACCGGGCCGACCGCGGACGTTGGCAGACAGGATATTAGTCCAACACGTATTATTGTTAAATATAGATACCTACTAAAATGAATCAAACAATATTTTAATATTTAATAATTAACTGTTCGTTTTTCTTCTGATTACAACTAACTGATTGCTAGGAAAAAATTCAATTTAATCATCATATTTATATAAAAAAAATATGATTTTTATAGTTTTATGGGGGACCTATTACATTTATCATTTATACGTTTCTTACGAGTGTCATTGATATTTCATAATATGTTCATTCAATAACATCAATTCAATATTTTGACCTACAACTCCAGATATTTTAATTACGACGTAACATTAACTACGTACGTACCTACACTGTTAAATAAATTATATAGATATTCATATATTATACTAGTATTATCCTAATGTATTCTGCTGTTGTTTTTTCAATATTATGAAACAATAATAAATATGTAAACAGGTCATATATTATGATCTGCATCAATTAGAGTCTTCCATCGTTTGTCACAGGACTATAACTATATTGTTACGAGTTCGGGGTATCTATAATATGTATAATTTTTTGTCATGACGTATTTGACAAATTCCTGGTAGAAATTAGTTGGTAAACACTGTTCCAATTCTAAATGTTAGACGAGATTGTCTATTTATTCAAGAGTATAATTAAACCATAAATAAATACCGACTGGTACAATATACCGTTTTATTTTTATTAAATTGGTATCCCACAAGAATTTGTTCATTTGGGCCCATTATATTTTTGAAAGAATAAAAAAAAAATAAGCTACAGCCCGTCTCAGGTCCCGTCGGAAATAATGTCGAATATGACGTAATAATATATTACAATAAACACGAATCACATTCGTGTACAACAAGTTTACCCCGGGTCGACAAATCCAAAATTCTTTCGCGACGAATCAGCTACTCATAATATTACAGCCGAGTCGTGATAACTCGAAGTTGAAGAGAGATAAAAAATCGCTTCGAGATATATAACTTGAATTCAACTTAACCTTACGAGAAATAAAAAAAAAATCAAGTTGACAAGTTTTCCGAGTTATCAAGGTTCGAGTTATCGCGACTCGACTGTGTATATTTAAGATCCTAATAGAATGGTTAATAATAAAAAAACACATTTTTACAATATAATATTATCACACGGGACATAATATTTGTACAATTTTTTTTTTTTAGAAAAATGTACTAAAATATTCTCTAGACCGCACTCGTCGTGGTATGTTTTTCACGTAATTGTATTTCTATTATTTTTTTGTGTCATCACATCACATAATGAAAATATATTTATAATATAAGTCACGTATTTCAAACATTTGAATTACAATATATTATAATATAAGCCTACTACAATGAAAAAAGGGTTTAGGAACAAACTGTGAAAAGTGTTTAGAAATATATACATAACTTTACAGCGTGGGATGTCATCTACGTTCGCATACGCGCCAAACCAAAGACGACAAATGATTATTTTTTTATGTAAAAATAAATAAATCGACTTTGCGTCACCGATTCACAGTTAGGGACGGTACACGTCACAAATTCACGTGACGTATAATAATGTTGCCTACGTAGGCATAATTTACGCCATATTTTCAGGGATTTCGATAAGTTTTCAAAACCATTGATATAGGTCGTGGCCGGTCGAAACATGAACTTTTTATATAAGACGTATGGGAATTATTATTACGACGACAGCCTGTCGCATTCCGGGCTTTCTGAATTTTTACACAATAACTTAATCTTTGTCTTAAAATAAATTCAATGGGAATTGAATCCCGACCGACGAGTTTTATACAGAATCGATTTTAAAGTATTAACTATATATATTATAATATTTTCCGAATTCTGGAAAGCTTTGACTCTTTAACAGTGAGAGAGAGAGAGAGAGAGAGAGAGACAATCGTTGCTGACGCAGTACAATGTCGAATATCTATTCTGCTCGAGAAATCCCACGACTCTTTGCTTATTCATTTTGTGTATATCCTTCGACAGTAAAAATAAACAGCATCTGGGACCTTTTAATGGTTTTATGGGTTTTGTTCATATAATGTATAATATAATAATGGCAAATGAACCGAAATAAGATTCGAATGAAAATGTCGATCCCGGATTAAATTTTGGCTCTATTTTTAAAAATTTTTTTGGTTGGACTAAACGATCTATAAAATGTCTGTAGAAAACTCTTAAACGATATTATAATATTATTAGGTTTAACGCGAAAACTATACTGACGTGGGAAACCCTTGAATTACTCCTGGATTTTGGCTTCTGAATAAAAATAAATAAACTCATTGTTCCAGTTGTGGTTCGGTTCAAATAGTTATGATTTTTATTCCAAGAACAACTCCGTACCCGGTGGTCGATTCAAAAAAATTATAATCCTAAAAAGTAAAAACCACTATAGATTTTCCAATAAAATAATGTCGTATTGTTTTCAAATAATATGCATGACAAACGATAAAATTTGAGGACAACCAACAAAAATGAAAGTCCTTGGTCTGAATCCAAAATTTGGGGGTAAGTTGCCGTTGAAATGTATACGGCACTGTATAGCAAATATTATTATTAATAATTATAATTTTTTGTAATACCTAATATATATATTACTTGCATGAGTAGGTATATAGGTATAACTATACTATTATATAATTATGAGTTTTTTTCGCCAACGATTATCATTCTTATACAGTCGTTAATAAACGTAAATCAATAAAAAAAATTATAATACTGATTGATCTATTACTTAATAAAACATACGCACAATGATAGCAATATTCTGCTTATTATTTTGTTCAGTTAAATAGTCGTCAAAGACTTTCTACATGATTTAGGTTATTCGTGCATAACTTTTCGATTATAATTTTGTATGGTATTTAAATGACTATTTAATCAATTCATATATGGCTTCTTTCCCCAAACTGTGTAAATCGTGTTATTTTTTTCCCTCTTATCGCAAATATATTCGTTATGTCTTAGAAATAGATTGTAGGTATAATATATTCTTCTAAAAATAAAAAAAAATAAATATTATAACAGATTATTATACAGTCAATAAACGCGTGCATACGGAATTTGATGAATCAGTAAGAATCGAAATTTCGTTTCGGGGAAATCAATAAAAGCACATAATAGTATGTGTTGTTCCAAAGAAAACTATTTGAATTCAAAAATAAATAAATAAAATAAATTCAAAATAGTTGGAATTCTCCTACGTCAAGGTCAGTATTGGAATTAAGGAGATGGATTTTACTATTGTTATTCTGCGAAAAGATAAAATAAAATAACAGTTTTCGCCAGTCAGACGTTGAAAATCGTAGTTCGTAAAATTCCGATTGCTGGTTATAACTTATAAGCTGATATTATTTTGTAACATGATAAATTGATAATGTTAAGTAGGAACCTTATAGATCATATTCTAGTCTATGATCTAAGGTAGGAACGTAGTCATTGCTTAATATTTAACGTGTTTGTTATCATTAATAAATGTATTGGGGTTTAGGACTCAGGAGACCTTATACCAAGTATAGCGTCTATGCGTAGGACAAATTCATCGTAATACAAACTATAATTTTTAGATACCATTGTTACAATTATTACTATCGTCATCATCATCTTGTCATTTTTGCCAACATACTAATAAATTGTCCATAAAATGCTCATATTGTGATCAAAATAAAATGTGCACAATATTACTGTTATTGAAAGCCAGTTGGCGTCGTTTATACATTTATACAAAATACAAAATAAATTAATAAAAATAAATAAAATCCATATTTTATATTATATATTATGTGATACGAGTGACGGCATTGAAGTGTTCGTAATATAATTATTATTGGCTTCGATTTAACGTATGGATCTAAATAGTTCAGCTTACCTACGTGAAAATGTTTTGAATTTCGAATTCACAACGAACAAATCGAAAAATGTTTGCGAATAATTTTTGAACGTGTCTCGTCTTTTGCTGTAGTAATAATAATAAACGTAATAATGTCATTACTCTGTACCTTTAGAAACTCGCCTTAAAACTACCTACACGATGAATAATTTATACGCATATATTAACGCATACACATCAATTAAAAACATGTCAAACCTTAAAAATAATATGAGAGGTTACTGTAAATAATGTTAAACAGATGCACCCACACATATTATAATACACTATTCGTCTTGATCATGGCAAGTCCACACGAATTATAGTGATTATAATGCTCATATATATTTTGCCGCGTACTGACTGTCAGGAACATTATAATTGCACGTTGTATCGCGGTATTTACCATTAAGGTTACATAATATTATTATGCACGATGTGTCTTGTAGGACAATAGTTTTGGTAAAAATATCATCGTTTAAATGCGGGTAAGCATTTTAATTGTCGGACGGTTTAAACCGAATCATTGCGTGTTCGTTCGAAACGATATTTATTTACGACATAAAATGTTTTCAGTTATTACTAGCGAATATAATTTGAACTGTTCAAGGATAATAACCAAAGGGTTTCAGTAAATAAACAGGTGTCCAGATAGTTCTGCACAGATTTCAACAAAAGCCGGTTAGACAATTTATTGCTTCCTTAATTTTTAATCAAAGGCTTTGTTTCGTCTTACGAAAATAATTAATAAATAAATCTTGAACTTATTTACTTTATGTCATACAAAGTATTGAACTTTATTATAATACAATACACCACTCCCAAACCTAATAAACTTTGCCACAAAAGTTTTTTATTAAAGAGATTATAACTTAAAGTTATTGTAACTTGACAATTGCAAAGGTGGTATATACATGCTGCAGTCATACACACACACACACACACACGTGCTGCACGTGCTTTGATAATATTCTTTGATAATTATCAACTTTGAGCCAAAAATTGATTTTTGTCTGAAACTCGGGTCATTAAAATGTTTAGCGACAATATATTTTATACGGGGTCGGATGCTATATAGTCACATTGGATTTAATAAAAGCTTTTATATTCATTTACCCTATTAGTGCTATACCGTGGGTCCGCGATCAAACATGTTTGTTCAAAGGCCAAATAATTATGGAGCGAGCAATCGGATTTATGATAATAATTTACGAGGGCGAGTGTTTTGACCGGTTCGGGAGTGCCCGAGTTTATATATGGGGACCGTTCGGAAATATAATTTCGAATTACAATTCAACAACATGATTAGATTGCTCGATCAGCCAAAAGTGTCAGAGATATATTATATTATATTATGTGCACGATATTAAGTAACACTCGCTGAAGTACAATTTAGTGGATACAAAAAGTGAAAAATTTGTTTGTTTTTTTTTATAAATATATTTGTAAAAAAATATATATGCACTATAATACGAATAATTATAATAGTAATTTTAATATTTAGTAGGTAATATTATGTTACCAAAGGAAACTCTATAAATCAAAAAAAAAAAATAATCTTCTTTTGTTAGCTAAAAACTAAATTCATGTGTGAGCTATACCTTTAGCTACATACAGGGGTTAAACCGATAAACACCCACAAAGTCTCAAGGAATCTATTTATGTAACTTTTATTGAAAACGGTGCAGTAATTTTTTTGAGTCTATTAATTACATACAGAAAGTCAAGCAGTCAGACAGACAGGTAGACGTAGACAGCTGACAGACAGATAAGGACACCAATGATCATAGATACGACACATAAACATTTGGGCATGGACCAGTTGTGCCTAAAACAAAATTTGTATTTTAGGGTCAGTATATACCAATCAGGCAGCTGACATGCTGCATATATTTAAGGTATCTTTATGTAAAATTAGGTAAATTATAAATATTACTAAATATTATTGATGTTCATTCTATAACAATAAAATTGAAGACATTAACGAACAAATCGTTTTTATTAAATTTAAAAAAAAGCAATTTATTTGTAAATGATGAATACATTTTAATTATAAACTAAAAATATACTGTAATATACAATATTATGATAGTGATTTAGTTCATTGTAATATTATATATTTGTGAATATTAGATTATATATTATGTATTATTAATGTTAATGTTCGTTAATCATTATATTCCAATAAAAATATTGTGCTATAGCAGAATATAACGAATATTACCCAGAAAATGACCAATTTCAATTGTCAGGTGGTCAAAAAAAATGTTTTGCCAAGCATTCAACATAATAAAATATAAAAAATATAAAAAATGGTAGGTCCCCATTCAATGGTGTTGTATCTGTTATAGTAGTGTTAAGTCGTACATTTTAATATTATATCATGTCAAGTTTTAATTAGTCTGAATGCAGGAATGAACAAATTCGATCAATATAGACGCGTATATATAGCGGCGACCGCTGGCCGGTGAGACCACAGGTCTTTCACGCCGTCGTCGTCTAATATTATTTTACATTTTATAGACTATTAGCTATCCTATTCATAAGCCCGATATAGATAATAATAATAATAATAATATAATGTCTGAAAAGAAATAAAAGCTGCCGTCTCAAAATCGATATTATGTAATTTAATCGGATGAACGAATCACACGTCTTCAAAGTTTCAACGGTCTTTCATAGTAAGTATTTCACATCGCAATTGTATACACAATTCAACACCGTTATTCAGGTCAGAGCACGTTTATCATACCTATATGAAACGGCAACCGTCCACTTACGTTCTATATTATGATCACGGTTATCACAATCACAATGTACTCGTATATACCATATGAAACGAATTAATTTGTTTCGTCGAAGACATTAGGTACCTACTGCACCAGCGTTGTGGGCTACAACGGTGGTGGTAGGTTTACGACGTGTTAATCGTCTTTACGTCATTAGCCGCTGTTTTTGCAAAGACTCGCGAAAATGATAGCCTGGTCCTTTTCACAGCCCTCCGGGAATCGGACGTCGACTTCCGCGCTTTTCAAACCCTCTGCCACCGGCAATCCCGGGACCGCTAGACGAAACATTCGCCAAACTACGCCATCATCATCATTATAATATAATAACAGCTTTAGACCATTACGGGTCAACACCGATCCGTCGAATACCATAAAAGTAGGATCGATATGATAATTTACTCCGCGATCATAAATGTCCAAAGGCATAGTTTCGTATCGAATTGAAAAAATATCATTTAATTTTGAAATTTGAGACATCAAAAAAAAAAAACCCCTAATGGTTGTCTAAGACATATTATTATCATATTACATCGGCAAACATTAAATTTATACGAATACGATCATGGATCACGCACGTGATACGACGTTTCCGACTTAGTGAATGCATTTGGAATCGCTTTGTGTAACAGTACATTTAAACAAAAGAATCAATATATTGCATCGAAATCATATTATTCCACGAATTTACAGTACAAAATTAAACGCGAACATAAATATTCGAAAAGTAATTTAAAACAGACGTAGACATAATGTGATAATATATTGGTACAACACAAACTTATAAACTATTTCATTAAACAAATTTTAAAAACCAAAGTTAATCAAATACTTCACAAACTTCAACCGCGGCGATCGATGAATGACACACTGACACTATAGATTCTCGTTTTATTTATTGAAGTGCTCGCATAGCTTTCGTGGTATTAAATAGTTTTGAATCCAATAACCATCAACCATAAAGATTTAGTAGATTTCATAACGCGCCGTTTCCAGTTATCTTCTATCAATAAGAATAAATATACGTGATCCCTGTTTTGAATTTCAAAACTTAAATACCTCATCTTTTAAATCGCATGTGTCTTAAGATCTTATCGCGAGGTGACTCCTGCTAAAGCATAAATATTTCGTTTGAATTTAAATCATTGAACCGCAAAATTCAGTGAAATAAGGTTTTTTTTATACGGATTACTGTAAGAGACCGCTTGAGTATAAGGTAAATTTAGAAAGGCTTTATAAAGCAGCCAGATCCTCGTTACTTATTCACTACTTAAGAATAATGACAATTTTTTGTCTATATTATTTTATTTATATTATTAGGTATTGGGTAAATAATATTTTCATGATTTAAAACTCTCCGTGTCTTCTTCACTGAACCATTATAATAATTTCATTTATATTACGTGGCCTAGTCGATAGTGTAAACAGTTCTTAAAATATAAATGATACCTATTCTATGCACAATGTTGAAGGGGAATTGAAAATTCATAAGCTAGATTATGATATCCTTCGAATATTAACTTTGGTTTTATTTTCAGATTAGTGTTTAAGACTATCACATTATGAACTTATTAATTGTATCCTAATTAAAATTATGTGGTCAATGATTATAATTTTCCAAAGTAAAATTAAAGGGACTCGTGTACGAAAGCAATAATGTATAATCATCATATTCTTATTTTATTAATTTCTAATAAATATTTAACTATTTTAATTTTTGTACCAAATATTCAAATAACGACTCATAACCTATATCCTATTTTGTACGTTCTTAATTTTCTTTTAAATATTTGTTTTAAATCGTTATCGGTGTCTAGATTTTTTTCGTTTGTACTAAAAATAGTTCAAAAAGTGTATGTAACGGGATCAGAGTAATAACAATTTATATTATTGTTTTACAGACAACGAATTATAAAAAGTTTTGATTTAATATAATAATATAAATTATGCTACAATATTATCAAATTGTATAAAGAATAAGCCAGCAGGGGTGGACTTACCATTTTTCCACCCCTAGGCATTACAACACTAGGCGAGTACATTGGCGTACTCCCACGGGGGGAGGGGGGATAATGTTCCATGAAATAAAACAAATCTATTAAAATTTGATGAAATCTATAAGATTTTTGAGCAGTATGCACTATGCAGAAAACGGGCGACAGTGCCAGCGTCACGCGTCGCCGCAATGTTTATTATTATTCATTACTTTATCAAGACATCTGATTTCCATAATAATTTCCAGTATTCTACAAATATACTAGTTTGGTGCCCGCGCACCAGGGTGCTGGGTGCGGGGTGAGGTGGGTCATTCCAGTTAATAACAAATAATTTAATTTACTTGTTAAGCACTGTGCGAGCTGCCCCCCACCTAGCTAGTAGAGCTGCTATAATATTATACAATTATACAATGTACCCGGCGGCCCGAGGCAGTATATTTGACTGCCTTGGCTGTCGTTTTGCGCATGCGCTATTCACAATATTGTATGTGCTTACACCCTTATGCCACCACCCATGCATCAACGTAGGCGACGCCAGCAACTGCCTCGTCGAGTGTCGATGTCGAACCTATAGCGGTGGCAGCGCGCGCCTGTCGCAGGATTAAACTGCAAGGTTATTATAGCTTGTAGATTAAAACGTTACTGTGACGTGACTACTTGAGCCATTCTCCATTTTCATGCAAGTTGTATACAAAAAGAAATTAATATTAAATATAAATTTAGGTAAATATAATTACAAAATTATGAAAAACTAAAAAGTAAAAATTAACTAAAAAATTTCGCCCCGATAAATATTGCGCCCTAGGCACGCGCCTTGGTGGCCTATGGGTAAATCCACCCCTGTAAGCCAGTATATAAATTAAATGTTGTCCATTAAATCATTTTTTTTTTGTTAATTTTAATTATTATATGTATTTTTTTTTATTGTAATACAAGTATTAGTTATTATATTATCGCTATAATTTGGTCTGTAATAAATAATTGAGTTATGTGTTGCCCCCGAAATTAATGGAATTAAAAAGTTAATTATATTTTGGGTTTTAGGTTGATGATTTTTATTGTTATAATAAGTTTAGCCAAATTATTATTGATTTTCAAAATGGTAAAATATTTAACGAATTCTCCATATTTGAATGCTTAATTAAGTACTAAATACTGTACTTTTTTATACACAAACACACTACAATTTACAATATAATTACCACGGAAAATGAAATATAATGTCCAAAATAAAGTCGTATTGTATTATAATTTATAATACATTCATTGATCCAATAACATTTGAATATTTTCAAATTCATATTATGCTGCAAAAATGTAATACATTTTTTTTAACGTAAAATTATCAATAATGTAGTAAAATAAAATCAAATTAAGTTGGCAGGTACTTTTAATATTAAAAATGTTATTATTTGAATAGTCATTTTTTATATTCATTACGACTTTAAATATAATATACTACGTACCGTAAATCTCTGGTATGCGCCTATTTAACAAATATATTTTGTAAATAAATGCCTATCGGTTGGTTAAAAGATGATCTTATTCAGCTTGTTGTTCTTGTTATTCCACCTCTCTGTAATAATACAATTAGGTACCTATAGGAACGAAATTAAATTATACATGTTAAGAAATCCGAGAACCATTATGAATATTGTTAGATATTTTCGTGTTACGTTGTAGGTAAGTTAAACAATACGGTAGTCGGTTTAAATCACTAATTTTAAGGTTAACTATTAATCTATATACCTTTTAACTTATATATTTATTGGGAATGCGTGTTGTTTTTAGTTTTTTTTTTTGTTAGGTGAAACACAATAGTAATATTATTACGTACCGCAAAGCATTGATAAATTTATAATAACATATTATACACTTTAATATATTATTAAACAAAATTCGATGTGAGGTTACGTTTAGGTTCATTTATATTAATATTTTATTCAATAATGTGTTCAACGCACATAAATCTATATAAACTTTACAGAAATTTCACTAGAACCCCGTCTAATTTTGGTCCATAAACCCGAATATTGGTCGAAAATAAAGGTCTAAACTTGTTGATATTCTTTGTCGTCCGTCATGTATTTACAACTAAAATATTAAATTATTAATATTATACATCAAGCATAATTTCACATAATATAATATCGCATATTTATATACATAGATAATATTAATACATTAAAGTTGAGTCAGGATAACTGGAAGTTTAAGGGAGTTGTTTCGAGATACCTAACTAAAATTTAATACACTAATAACACTTTAAGGGAAGTAAAAAAAAAAAAAGAATCGAGTTGACAAGTATTTAGAGTTATCGTGAATATACTGTATTTTGTTTAGTTACCTATACTAAAAAGTATTGCGCCTAATCTACTCAATATATATTTTCCAATACATTTTCCCGGACGCTTACTTTAAAACGTAGTCTGCGAACCACCTTCTGTGGATTTTCTGACTAAATTTATGAAGGAACATGAAGCTATTCAGGCGTATGGTGAGGCTAGTCAGGTCATTGCAAGTACCTATGATTTACACCACTTATAGTGTGTACTTACCAGTTACCGGTCTATCAATAACTCTTTATACTCTACTGAAGGTGATTAAAGAATTCGTACTATTTAATTTTTCCCTATTATCCGTGCCAGGCTCAAAGTCTCTGACGGAGCTGCCTGTCATTTCTACCTAAGAAGCAAAACTCACAACAGACATCTGTGACCTTGAATGCAGCAAGCTATCCTCCTAATAACGCTCATCGATGATTTTTTTTCGGAAGACGACGTTTAATACTAAATGTTAACTTAAACATTTTTAATATCATTAAATTATTGTTATAGATCATATCATTGACATTAGTTAGCTATTATTGTTACCATACAAGTCATGCTGAATATTATTCATATTTTTATATAAAATAGTAAAGTTGTTATAGCACTTGATGTGCTGAAACATTTTTGAAACTACAAATAAATAAATAAAAACAGTGTTAAATATATTAAAAAGTAATATGATATCATTATTATAATACGTTAAATATAACAAAATAAATGTTTAAACGATATATGTATATATTATATAAATGACTATACCAAAGTTCACGATTATATTATTTTGCGGTCGTTGTTTTTGATTTCAAAAACAACGCTTTATAATATAATAGTTCATATCTATAGCACAAGCAACAAATTTCGGATGAGAAACCGCACAGTTTTATGACTTATAAAATATTTTCTTATTTATTCGAACTCTTTCTTGTTTTTCGACTATAAGCACAGACCATATTTTAGGATATCTGTCGTATGTACACATTTTTTCTACTGCTCTCGAATAGAATCCACCCTTTAACCCTTACGACCATCGTCGTCCCACCTTCACATAAGTTCCGCAGCTTCATGTCATACTATTTCTGGCTCGGTTTTTTTTTTTTGTATTTTCCCCCTATTCATCATATATTATTTTCTACTACGAATATTTTCTAGTGGTCACATTAAAAAAATGGTAAATGAAAGTGTATTTTTCATTAGTAACTACTATTGAATGATAAATGAGATATTATCATTATTATTATATTGATCATTATATTTACTATCAATTTTATCTAAGAAATTCAACCTTAAAATAAAATTGTAAGTCTCAGAGTGTACACAATAATTATCACGGAATTAATTGTGAGCATAATGTGAGTTTTGCAGTATGGCGGCGCACATACTGCATTAACATAATTTTTCATGTTACTTGGATAAAATACTATTTTTCATCGGCCACAGGAGCCCTGCAGAATCTTCGTCGTGTAGACGCAATTACATTTATATTTACAGCTGTACGACATACATTTATTTTTAGGATGCTAATTTATTCCTAACGATCGGGATTTACACATTATTATCGGTTCTACCCTACATAAAAACCAAAAAATAAAAACGTTTAAGGAATTTTGTAGGAGTTTTCTTGCTGAGGGAATTTTTCAATATAAAAATGTAGTGTCGGTGTTTTCATTATAGAATTCATATCTCCGCAGTTTGCTGACACCCGATTCGCCGACAAATAAACCAGATTTTACAGTTTCATGAACATTTCCCAATTTTCCGACAACGAATAACGAATATTGGATAAAAATAAAATAATTATATTATTATAATTGATGGAATGTTCACATGCAATGTTACGTTGCGACTGTGGTTGTCGGAAAATTAAATGAAAAACAGATATAATACGTGTTAATCAAAACACCATAACCATGCAACACAAGCAGTGTTGAATCAGCGTAATCAAATATAAACAGTTTTTAAAAAGCCGAATGTTTATAACAACAAAAATACTATCCATGTTTCGTGTTTTTAACAATTAATGTTATCAAACATTTTAACCTCGAATGCAGAAGAAATAGATATTCAATATTTTTGTATTGCTGAGAACAAGTTTTTTGATTTTTAGTATAATGAAAAACTTTAAACTAATAACATTTAATTATTTTTTGAAATACATTATTTAATTTCATCAATATTTCATTTGCATGTGCATATTATATAAATAGTCCATGCGAGTTTTCGTTATATTATTTGTTTTACCAATATTAGAATAATGTATGAAGATTCTTGAATTTTATTATTATGATAAATTTTCTCATAACAATATATTTTGAATTTTATCCATTAAAAATAAATAAAATATGTTTTTTACTGTACTTGTCAGCAAATACAGCTTGTATTATCGTATATTAATCAGGTAATTACAAATTTGGTTTATTAATTTATGAAATTACTGTCTTAATAATATATTCCTTCCAAAATAATTAAATTAGCATCTATTATTATTTTAATACGTTTTTTGTTTGTTACTATCAGTATAGTTTTAATAACCAAACGTACACTGAAACGTACGATAACATAAAATACAAATTAAATATAAGTGACGGATAAGATTGTATTAAATGAAAATGTCAACTCTGTATATTATCCATTGTATCTTCTATAAAAAAAAAAACAATATTTTAAGCCTTTTTAAAAAGAAGTAATTCCTTTTTTTTTAGTTGTATATTATTCTCTTTGTTCCAAAAAGAGTTAACTTATAGTTTTATATAATTATTTGAAATGCTGAAAATACTTGATTACATTTAAAAACAAATATAAAACAATTAAAACGTAATATTTTAATTAAAATAATAATTTTTATTTAATTATTTATTTTGGTTTGTAAATGAACTTTGGTTAAGTAATGTATAGCTCATGAACAAATCATTAATTATGAAGATCAAATTAAAAACGATTAATAACTTTTTATTTCTAATTTCGAAACAACTTACAATCATTTTTATTAATACTATATATTACTATCTATACCTAACTATTAGTATGACTGTTATGGGTTTGATTACATCAAAAAGGTAACCAAACTCACGGATATTTAATTTTATTTCTATTACATCATAATAGTTTAATTACAACAAAAATAAAATTGTCTCATTTTTTTTTTAACGAATGTTTAATTTTAAGCCAATTCCGCTGACTGGCAATATATATAAACTAAATTATATTATTATTCAAGGGCATAATATTATAATACAGTAGGTAGAAAATAAACAATATTTATTTACAATAATTAATATAAAAGTAATTCCTGTGATAACCAGCTATAGACAATTTTATACACCTTAAATTATTACACACACTTCATTTTCAAATATTCTATGATTTTATTACAGGTAATCGATAAGTGTCAAAATACTTAAATATTAAATAAACATTTTATAAATCTATGTACATTGTAGGTAATATAATTTTCAGACAAATTGCTTATTTTGTCATGTTCTCGAGAAAACCACTGGCAAAGCAATGCTTTGAAATTATCTTTAAATTAGATTTACATCAAAATTTTGTCATTTGGAATTGTTGAAAAACTCACATCCGAACAAGATCTGAAGAAAATCACAAAAAAGTTACTGTAAAAACAGTTTTCTGTAGTTTTTGTATTATACAACTACACAATGTGACTAAATTACCGCCGTTGAATACACTTTGAATACTTGAATGTAATTTATGTGATTACCAAATAACAAAAAGACAACTCAAGTTATCTATAAAATCACGTAATAATTAAGTACCTATATGACTAATCGGTTTATATTGTATTTATGTTATTATTTTAATCTAATATTAGAGCCTATTGTTTTTAATGGTTTACAAAGCTATTATACACGGGTCTGAACAAAACTACTTATGATATTAAAAAGGATTATTTAAGGTTGTAAGAAGACATGCTGATTTAACAATCACTGAACGTATATAAATAAATAGGCAATGAAAAATTTAAAAAGTTAAAATATTATCATAACTTGACCTATATTGAATAGTAATTAAACAAGTTTAATGACAATATTTGTATATCAACAACAGTTGAATATTATGATATCGTTTATAGTAATGACTATTATTTATCGTCGGACGAACTGAAAAAAAAATCTTCATAATTTCCTACCGATCTTAGTCGTCAGAAATCAGAATTAATATCTTGATATGGTACTTTGACATCTTTGGTTGTACTTTTTAATTACTGGTAATTTCGAGTATCATAATATAATAATCTAGTCGATATAATATATAATATGGGTAATAACTAATACCTACAGCTGAGTGTCGGATGACTTGAGTCGGGAGATGGTATTCTGCGCCAATTTAATCACTTGTAATTTGTGTCACCAATAGGTTCATTTAAGAGCGTATGTAATTTGTGCCAAAGTATAAAAATATCTAAAAAAAATTTTATTTTACCAAAATTAATTTTTAGATTTGGCTCAAATTACATATAGGTACATCATCTCGAGTCTCGATAACTCAAACTTCGTCAACTAAAAAACCTCGAGAATTTTTTCCGCTATTTCAAATGTTTGTTGGTTGTGTTTATGTTATATAACTCGAAAATGCACAGTTCGAATTTCTTTTTGATCCCTCTCGAGATTCGAGTTATCGGAACTCGACTGTATGAATAATATCACACGACGCATGGGTATCACAGTTTGATGCGGCAAAACGTTCCGTCCATAATAATAATAATATACCGAAATCGATTTCACAACACCGACGTCGTCGCATATTATTTTTACTTGGTGAAAATGCTGCAGCAGTATTCATCGACGAGTTTAATCGTTTTTCTCACCGAGTTTAATTGCGTGTAAGCAATATACCGTACAGCACACATTATCTGCAGGACGATCGGAACACCATTATACGGATACTTTCCGGCGTGGAAACATAATAATAATAGTAATAACAATAATATTGTTATCACGGTAGTGTATACACCGTTTTACATAGTACAACAATCTCAATATTAATGCTCCGATGGGCGCGTTAATGTCCGTTGCTCCACCATAAGTCTATGATCGAACGCTTTATCATACCACAGGCAGCCTGCGGTGTAATAATAATATATTGTCTCGTTTAATCATGCGGACTTTTCGTCCTCGCTTTGATAATATATCGAACGAGATTCGTCTCCTGTGCGGCGGACCAAGGGATCCGTGGCAGATGCAGCTGGCAATTAAACCGAAATCTGCCAAACCGCGCGTGGTAAAATCTGCTGGTAATTAAATTGTCCGAACGGTGCGGAGCACGCGGAAAAATCCACTGTTGATGCAATCGACCCTGGTTGAATAATGTATTCGTTCGACGGTCGGAGGACTCGAACACACTCAAACGCGCATAATATAATATGGGTAGGTAACGTAGACATTATAATGTATATTGTATATATTATACTACAAGACCGATTATGACTGTAGTTCCAGCGGTCTGACTGTGAATAGGTACACGACGATGGCTGTTGTAAGTCTCACTCACTACTACCGTTGGCGCATTCCGTCGGGGCAATTATATGGCACAGTAAACCCGAATAACGGTCACCGACATTTTGTTCAGACTTGATACAAATATAGGCGGTGGGAATTTATTTGGAAAAATGGAGCCTAAAAATGTGCTGAAAATGTGTACGTACGTTATTATGAAATATGTGTCGCAGCTATTCGGAGGTTTTCGATTCAAAAGTAGTGAAAATGTTTCTGTTTCAAAAGAAAACGTCCCCTATTGGGAGGTAGATGTCAAGGGAGATTTAGGTGCAATATTAATATCGCACCACAGTATAGCGTGGGGGTTTTACATACAACAATCTCAATATTAATTCTTCGATGCGTGAATTAATGTCTGTTGCTAACCATTTCATAACCCAAGGTCTATGATCGAACGCTTTATAATACCAACACCCACAGAATAATAATAATATCTCGTTTAATCAAATACTCTTGGCCCTCGCTTTGATATCGAACGAGATTCGTCTCTTTGTGCGGTAGACCAAAGGACCCGGCAGACATAGGTAATTAAACCAAAATTGGCCATACCACGCGTGGCAAAATAATATAATTATTCGACGGACAGAGGACGCGAACACTCACGTATAAATAGGTTGGTACGACGATGGATAAGTCTTACTACTACTACTACTGAATTCTGCGTGATACAAATAAATGTATTATTATTATACCCTGTGAATATGGTTGCTGCAGACTGCCGAGCAAAATATGACCATGGTATCCCGCAGGAGGAAACAGCTGCAAATGCACCAACACATAATATATTATTATTGTATAGCGTCAGAGCGTTGCCGGTTCGCGTTGACCCTTTTTTGGTACCTACCTATATATACCTAATTGGCCACATTTTAATTGGGGTCGCTATCAAAGTGGTTAATTTCCATAAACATCACGAAACGCGATACTTACGGTACCCGAGCACATATTCTCGTTCACCTATATACCATAATATACAGGGTGATTCGCCAAGCACGCTCATCCCGCGGTTGTATCCGTTGGTAATTGTGCATACCATGAGTTTGAACAAACAATTTTAGATCTTTTTGGAATTTTTAAATAGACGTGACTATATTACGTTCAAAAACTGATTTATTATGCCGTTATTTAGAGGGTTATGTGACAAATTTATTTTTTTCAAATATTAATAAAAATCATAATTTGAATAGCCTTACCAAGGGATTATTACTTGACTAAACTATAGTGATCCGTGGTATCTTTATAACTGCAGTGCCAGGAATATTTTGACATTGGATCGAGTAACGCGAATCGATCAATTTTAAAAACCACTGAATAAATTGGAGTGAGCACGATTGGCCGCAAAAAATCTGTAGGTACCTTTATAATATTATGTATTACACCGATTGTTTATTTTAACAGGTGTCCTACTGGATCGCTTACGCTGCAAACGTCTCCGGTCAAAACCGATGAATGTGCAACAATAGTAATAATACACAGACACTGTAACGAGGTCAGTTGAACCTATTATTACGATATTAGTAATCCGGCAAGGAAGTATTTTTATTCTTTATATGGATATGTTTTCCATATAGCTGGGGGTCTGAGCACTTGAGTATGAGGTTTTTATCAATAAATAATAGACGCGTTTGTTTTTAAAGTTTATAATAATTGTTAGTCTATTTTAAATAGTACTTTTATGTAACGGCAGATAATAATACTGTATCGATGAGTTCGCTCGTATCGATGGCGATTGTCAAACCGTCTGCCGCGTGTAATTTTAATAATAGGTAAGTATGATAATTTGAACGTCAAAAAGACGTATCAAGTGTGTATATTTTCGATTTTGTGTTGGTCAATTCGTATTTAGTGTATAATTTATAGGATGTAAAAAACATTACAAAAACATTTTAAATTTAACACCCTCCACGCTACAGCTTTGATCGCGTAGTTACACGTGACACGGAGTTCTGGGATACGCGCGCAATTCACTAGTAAACATTTACATAAAAATAATAATAGTATATAGGTCACGAGTGAAAATACACATTAAACGTAATAATTATTATTGTTGATGTTCAACGCGCACCATCGTAAAGCATATTATTATTATTTTATGCACATACGTTATAATAAAAAATATGTATATACGCAGTGAGAATTTCGTAGGTATAACTACTATCACATTCAAAAAGTTTCGAGAACCTTTTCTATTGTCCCACAGCCGCCGCCGCCGCCGTTATTACCGCAGTTTTCGTATTTTCCGAGCTTCGCACCAAACACATTTTGCCTATGTACCTACCTACGTACCGTATTTTTATAGTTTATACTATTTAGTTGGCTCAATATTATTATAATAGCGCCGTTATAATAATTATACAGTAAAAGAAAAAAAATATTACAATATAATATTCTAGCAACTATTTTGAAAACAACTATTATACGCAGATCTCGCAAACGTAATAATATTTCAGTCCAACTTTTTTGGTAACCCGTTTAGTATAATATTATAATAGTACGAAAATAAATCATCGCGATTCTATATTAAAATATCACAAAACTAAGCGTATAATATATATTATGTAAGTATATATGTATTGTTTTTAATTATATTTCGTGCTGAATCCTAGTTGAATTTATTCATTTAGTTTTCAATTTTAGGCGTCTTATAGTATCACATTTGTCACATTCTTCACAGCATATTTTAATAAAATATATAACATTTATAAGGAATATATTATTCGCATACTGACGGGTTAGTTTCAATTTATTAAAAGTTTTCTTATACAACATACATGCGATGTTGCTACTCGACTACTGCTACTGCAAATATAAATACCAATAATAATTCACTTCAAATATTAGTATAACATTATTTATTGTTGATATTATTATTGGAATAAATTATTTTGTTAATTTAATTCTAATATTCATAACTTACATTTTAAATAACAATTATTATTAACTGCACTCCAAGATGTAAGTAAATGCGTATCAGAAAGTCGAAGTTTATTTTATAAATAATTGCTATTACGCCAAGATCAAAAGATATACTTACTTTCTAACGACCACCATTCAGCTTATTTTACCTTCAAAATGTCAACGTTTTACTGAACTCCATGCGTACCTAGTAATTTCAGAAAATATAGTTTCGAAGCACTATTTACTAAAAAAATGTCTACCGATAAAATATATACGCTAAATATAAAACGGTTTTATAGTTGTCACGGTCAAAATAAATTAGAGCTGTGTAAATTAAATAATAATAATAATCAATTTGCATTTCAAAATCAATAAAATCAATAAAATTTACATTTACACTATTGCGTACCTATTTAATGTATCTACATTGTGGTTATAAATTAAAATTGTAAAATACTGAACAAGAAACGTTCAAGTTGAATACAGCAGTCTACATAGTTTACGGAAAAATATATTTAACATTTTAACTTGTATATTTAGTCGATTGTAAATTATTGCTCGACAAAACGAATTAAATCTTTAATCGAAATGCCAATAAAGAAAATATTTAATATTAAAAAAGTGTATAATTACACTTAAACGCAATACATTTTATTTGTGCGTTCATTGGAAATTTACAAAAAAATGTTCATAAATTAACAAAAAAATATTTATTTGCTTACAAATAAGTACTTTTAAAAATCTTGATAAGGATGATTAACGTTCGGTAATTATAACGACTAATATTTATACTTGTATTTATAGCAGTCGGTAGTTAAGTTGGGTAGTTTATACCCTTAAATAATTTTTAGGTACATGTTTTTGAGTGCGACGCGTATACAAACATAATATTATTTGTGTACCAATTGTATTAATTAATTAATTATTCTCTTATTTCACCCTCAGAAGTGTTTTACCTATTTATAGAAATCATTTTAGTAGGTATGTTAATCGCTACAAAATGAATGAAAAGAATCAATTTGTGTTAAAACTTAGGCTTTGCAAGTTTGTACAAATTTAACTTTGTCAGTAACTTTGCCACACAAAACTTTTAATACATTTTTTATCACCTACACGTACAAGAATAAAATAAAATAAGCCAGAAGTCTTTGAAACTCGAGTAATTCTCTTGTATGGAAAAAAAAATAATGATAACAATAAAATATTATATTTTTTTTCAGTGATACACAAACGACAGTAATCTACGCAAGGATGTACCTAAATTGACTACCAAAAGCGCCGTCTTATCGTACGAACAAAACAACAACAACAACAACAACAAGAACAACACAATACGATTATAATATGATTATTTATGCACCAATGGTTTATTCAATACAAACATTAAATCATAACAAACAGAATTGGCGTCTTCTCCGAAGTTTATTCACCTAACTAAGTTATTTTTTGGTTAACGATTATTCAAAAGTCGAATAGATATTGTTATATAATATGTATTATTAATATTTTTATTAATTAGTGTACATTTTTAGTTGAATATATTATATTATAATATTATACAATGTAATAATATTAATAAAGTCGTTAAAACGGAACTTCATAATAACCGATAAAGTACTCTATGGATTTTTTTTCCTAAAATCATTCTATATAATATACAACATAATACATACATATTTATACGAAGATAGTTTTTGGATTCCAAAATAACGCGTCTTAAAAATGTTACAAATTTACATAAAACGAAAATCAACGAAGTCACTAATGCGGTCGTTTATTTTGTATTCGGGTTTTGGATTTTTACATGGTTATCTCATCCATACGCTGACCAATATCACAATCAATAACGAATAAGAAGACGTGTGTGATGCACCTGAAAAAAAAATCAAAAACATAATAGGTCAGTAAACTTTATCGACCGAGTAATGTAACTCGCAGCAATAACCGTACAATAAAAATATCATATTGTTATTTATTATTTAATAATGATACCAGAAATCAGCTGTTCTCGCGGATTGGATAGAATATTATTAATATTATTAAATATAGCCATCGAATTACTCCGGTACCGATGCGGGACTTAAGCTATGGTCTGCAGTAAGTTTTAATTCCCTAACGTACCCCGTGTCATTTTGCACCCTCGGTATGTATTTAATCGGGAATGGAGAGGGACGATTAAGCGCATTACAAAAGTCAAATATACCATACTTAATATTACTTAAACTCCTCGAAAATGTACGTTTTTTTTCGACTTTAAATGAGATTAAAATTCGAAATCTTTAATATTATGGAATGGATTATAGAAGCGGTGACGCGATGGCCGAGATACTTGGATGTGGTAAGCATTCGGTAGTAATTGCTGGACCTCGGGTTCTGTTACTGCCGATATGAAACTAAACTGTAATGTGCGTTAAATATTATATTTTAATTTCAACGAAGTAGCCAATCATATTGTCTCGATTACTTTCAGCTATTTTAACTGTGATGGTTCTTGTTATTATTATTTAAATTTTTAGCTAATTTTATTTGTTATCGTTATATAATTTCTAATTAAATTTATATTAAAATATAAAAACATAACTATTTAGTGAAATTAATATTAAAACATGAAAACCTGACTAATTAATTATTGGAAATTTAAACGGAGGAATAATATTATTTTTTGTCAGGTGGCACTGTGAGAGTCTTCCTACTCTACAATTAATGTTATTTTATGTCACCACACTTACTTAATATACCTTGTCGACTGTCGTATAGATTGTAAATAAATAGTTTTTTTTTTTAAAAAAAAGGAATAATATACAGATATAAAAAAGTATTTTAAATTAATATAAGAATATAATAATATAATTATTATAATATACCTAACTGTAAGTACTTTAATAAATAATTGGTTCAAAATTATCCTCTACTGTAGTTATCATTTTTTGTTACTCAATTATTTTACTTGGAAATAATTTTAAGGATATTATATATATTATGTGAAAATTATAATAAAAGCTTTATATAATATTAGCCTTAGATATAAAATATAGTAATTATATGTATAATTTATACTTAAAACAAAATAAATATTTAATTTATATATAATAATAATCATTCTAACTGATTTACAAATTTAAATTTAAAAAAACGAGTTGGCCGTACTTCAAAATTGCAATTAAAATTATTTTGAACATAAAAATATCTTATGTCTATAGACATCAAAAAGAGTAGACCTTTTTTTTTATTTAATTAGTGTACTTTATTTTGACGTAATTTTTCAATATTAAGAAATTTATTTTATTATTATAATAATCATTCTAACTTATTCAATCACTTATATAAAAAAAACGCGTTAGCCTTTCAAAACTAAAATAAACCTTTTTATTAACAGTAAAAGCTCTCACGTCTGTATACATAAAGAGTGGTACATTTTATTTATTAAATTTGAGTATTTATTTGCATATTGCGTATAGTTATATTTTTAACACTAAGGCTTTAACAAAACCAATTCTTTTTTCCTCAGTTTTTGTTGGCTTCAAGTTTTATTCATTATAATTTAACCATAAAAAGTCATCTTGTAAAGGAATTTTCGTAGTTATCTTTTTCCCCTGTTAACTCGTTTATAAAGTACATTTATTTAAAATAATTGCTTTTAGGACGCATATTTTTGCAAATCGCACTTGACAAGCATGACAAAGTCCCGAACAGTTTCATATTTTGCATTATAGTCTCTGCGTGGTACAAAAACAAGATGAGAAAAACCCAAGAATATTGGGTAACGATTTTGATAATACAATTAAGTAGGTACAAACATAAAGTACAACAAAACGATAATTATAATACACAGAGCATAAACATTTTTTTTCCAATGTGCACCAACTAAGTCATTTCTAATATTATTAAACTAATATTTTTCATCTCTCGTCAATCAGATATATTGTTGGCATTAAGTTTACGCGTATATCGTAATAATTATATATTATGTATTTTAGTATACAATGTTGACTGTTGTGCAAGTTTATACACGACGTTGAAAAAAATATTGTTTTAGATACAAATATATTAGTTTTCGAACGGAAAATTACAATATACGAACTTTATTGATGAACGATTATGATAGTATTACATAAACACCGTAAGTAAGATGTTATATAATATTTATGCCGGATCATATTTTAATGTTTTACGCAGAGACCCAATTAATGAACAATAACAGCCGCGGCCGCGTAATAGTTACGTTTTCGTATGAAAAAACACAAAAAATTAGTTTTGCATCTAGAAACACTGCTGTAATAAATTATCCTTAAGTATATCGTAATAACTATTATATTAGAAATACAATATTGACTATTTTATTTAAAAGTTCATATTATATGACAGGGGTGGCCAAACCATGGTTCGCGTCTTAACATTTTTACTAATGTAATATTAGGTATTATTTCTTTTCCTGCTCTTCATAGTATTATTTTACTTATATTATTGTGTAGCTCGCCACTTTTTTATCGCTGGTAACCTCTGATATTATACTATTCCAAAAAAAAATTAAAAAAAAAAAAAAGTTTGATAAAATATAAACATTCAAACGGAAAATTACAATAATATGTGAACTTTATCAACGAAGGATTACGATAATAACATAAACACCGAAATTAAAATTCCATATAATATTATATTTTATGCCGGATTTAATATTTTAATGTTTTACGCGAACGAATTAATAACAGCAGCCGCGCAATAATTACGTTTCCCATATAAAAAAAATACAAAAATATAGTTTTGCAACTAGAAACACTGCTGTAATTATCCTTATTATAATAATGTACACTCGTATAAATTATAAAGCATATGTGTGTGTGTGTGTGTGTGAGTGGGTTTGGAAGTTCAGACGAATATGCAAATGTTGGAATGGCATGCATAGTATGTATGTGTGACACGTTTTATGTTACTACTGCAGCGGTGCCGGTGTTCGAGAAATCATTTTTACCGTTTTATTTTCACCACCAACGACTGCAGCCTATACGCGTATTATGGTCGTGGTGAAAATGAAATGTATATATATATATACACTATGAAACAATAAAATAGCTATAATATTATATATAAAAAAAAAAAAAACAGATCGAGAGTAACGGTTACGGACGATAGGTTTTTGTCAATATATATACGCCGCCGTCGTTGTGTTTTATACATTAACTCCGCGCGTACGATATACTACTACCGAGGTAGAGGTATGTATAAAACGTACATAAAACACACGCGTGGAGTCATACGCGTTGAATATAGGTATAGGGTTCGAAACGTTTTGGCGAAATGATGTGCGCGTTTACTGTCTTTTTTTTTCTTAATACGAAACGCGTTTTCTGTGCGATCCTTTATTAGTAGACACATCGAAAGTGTCGTTAGACAAAAAAAAAAAAAAAAAAAGAAAAGGAAACGAAAAAACCACACGAAATAAATGGCGACTATCACGCGCCCGTGTCGTTGCACACCGTCGCAACCTATACGTATTTATATAGGTACATTACACACATATTATATCATCCTCATTCGGATCTTGTTTTTCTATTCTGTCTTCGGCGGTTTCCGTGGAAATAACCTTTCGTTATTTCGTTCGACGTATATCCACGCCGCGGTGGGTCTTATAATTTTATATACTCCCGCTGAGATCGATTTTCGCAGAATTCGCACTATATACGACACGCGCCTATAGTGCTAAGGGTAGTGTTAGGTACCTAACACTCGGATATAATATGTATGCGCTCGAAGGTGAAAAAAAACTGCAAATTCTGCAGGATTTTTTCGGGGCTTGTCTCCATCCGGGTGTCTTTATAATACACTTAAGAGTCGCGATGAATCATTGCACTCCGAAAACGGTTCTGCGCAGAACCCGGTTTATCGTCTACTTGACGTTTCGTCGATTATTCTGTCTATATCGGTAGGTACTGCGGTTAGGTCCACGTGAAATGTTCAATACATTATGTATAAAATAAGCTCACCTAGATTGAAAAGTGTTTTAAGTCCGTTTCGAGTGTGTGACTAGTGAAAAAAAAAGAAAGAAACCTGTTGCTAAGGCCTGGTGTATATAAATCGCTGGTTGGTGGATTTTCAAACACAATAAAACGTCTTCGTCTCAAAGGCTGTAAAGGTTTAAATATATTATTGTGTGGTAAATACAGGGTGGCCCGCTGAATTTTCCCGTTTTTACATTTTTAACACTATAACCGAAGAAAATCACGACGTGACATACACTGTACTACCCGCTACGAGTGGTTTAGCGTTCTACGCAGTATATTATCTGCACTGGGTATATCGATGGTATTATAGCGCACAGACATGGTAAGTGACATTTTATAAAATGTTCAGGCCAGGTATTTGAAATTGTTTACCCTCATCAAGTACAGTATTTATTCCAAACAACAACGTTATCTATTGGATTAAATATTAACCATACACATACAAAACGTGTACCTGGTGCAGGCTAGTATATTATATGAAACAAAATATGGGGAATTTTATACAAAGTTTAACTTACAAATTTCAGCCAAAAATATCACTATTAGTTATTACCACATCTGCGCACTATATTATATTCTTTAATCTCAATTGTGGGTGAACCACAGGCCAATGATCGTAGCAGTTATCGTCAGAGTAACAGTGAAATTCGAGTGATGTCACCTTCCATGATGACGGAATTCGCTATGATGGTTTTCGATTAGAACAGAGTGCGTATTCCCTAAAACATAGGTCTATGACGTCGTTGTGTGACGGAGAAGTCAGCCGAGTTGCCATAGACGTATATTTTCTGCACTGGACATATCATTGGTCAGTGCACATATGTGGTAGGTGACATTTTATAAAATTTTCAGAGAAGGCATTTGAAATGGTTTACCCTAATAAAATACAGTATTTATTTCGAACAAAAACGTTATTCAACTTATTAAATATTAATCGTAGCCGTATCAAATACGTACATTTCCCCGCCACCACCCATTTCAATGTTTCGACTTTTTCCAATGCCAATATTTAATGCTCCATTCCTGCCAATTCCTGCCACCACTCCCGGAATTCCTGCATAGGCCCTTGTATTCCCAATGAATGAAGCTCGATTGAAGATATAGTCTATCTCAAATCATGGTATGAAGTATTGGAATCGTATCCGTAATGCGATAGGATGTCGGCAACGTGCATCCCTATTTGTTACGAAATTATAAAAACGTAATCAATCTATTGATAACGTCCTTCATTTATTAAAAGTTGTTTGTTTGTAGGTATCAGACGTTTCAGTATTGTATACATTTTAATATGGATTAAATATTATTTGAAATTTGAAATTTTTAAATAATTTACCTATATATTATTGATATAATTTAATAAATTAATAACGTATGTCATGCCCCCCCTCCTAGGAGACTTCGATACCGTGTTAGGTTAAGGCCACAGTCACCAGATTTGGCCAAATCAGTGACTAAAGCCTGATTGTGTGAACCAAAATATGTGAAATCGTATGCAATGTTTAACTGACTTCAGTAGAAAAAGTCACTTACCATTCTTATGCACACTATATTATATTTTATATTCTCAAACCCTCAGTTATCGTCAGAACAACGGTGAAAGTCGAGTGAGGTCGCCGCCTCCCGCAATGATGGAATTCGCTAAGATAGCTGGTCGGAAGAGGGGGGGGGTCGATGTCGCGCAGTTTTCGATTAGAACGGAGTGCGTATTCCTTATAATAGGTCTGCGACGTCGTTGCGTTACGGAGATGTCGGCCGAGTTGCTGTGTGATATATGCGATAGCAGCAGCTCACAAACACACGCACGCAAGTGCGGTATAGTTTACGTATTATATAATATATATATATAGTATAAAACAGACCATCGAGCAAATAAATTGCCTTCCACACGACTGGAGACCATTACATTACAACGACGCGAAGAATGTGCCCTTAATCCCCCGTAAACCCATTTTACACTACATTTTTCACCCGCTCGCTGGTCGAGAAAGTCTATGTGTGTGTGTGTGTGTGTGTATGTGTATATAAAGTGTACGTAGTCTCCTCCCCCTTCCCCTTGCTCCCGCAGCTCCCTTAGACCGACAGATTTTTCTTGGCGCGCAGATTTTTATTTTTCTTCCCCGGGCCCTATTCCTCCACCGACCGCGCCCACGCCATCGAGAACAGTCTACAATGGGCGTTATACAATATAATAATAATAATAATAATAATAATAATAATAATAATAATAATAATAATAATAATAATAATAATATTTATGACGATAACAACAATAACAATATAATACTCGGACGATATGTAATAATATTTTATACATGTATGTATATGTATTGTGCGCGCGTGTCGTTATATTTACCTGTAGACGAGAACGTGCCCAGAATCGAAGCCAGGCGAGGTTTCTCCTCGTCCAGCACCGTCTCGGCTGACGTTTTGAACACGCCGTACAGCTCGGCCACGCACCGGATACGCATCTTGCCCACTTTGAAACTGTTCACCTCCAGCTCGAGCCCCACCGTGTTCGTCGACCGCCACGCATCGTCTGATGCCGCCAGACCGGACGACGACGAAGACTGGCCGTAACTCGAGTTCATCTGTAACCACACCACACCGCACACGACCGTCATGTTTATTATGGGTATAATAATAATAATATAAACGTCGATATTATTTATTATCACGTGCGCGTTATATACATTAGTTATATTATTTAGGTGTGGAATGTTTGATTACATCACGTGCGCGCCAATCGATCATCGATAGGTACCTACACGCCGCTGCGGCTGTCATTCGCGATGCAATTAATTACATGTCATCGCTGTAATTATAACGCCACGCGTCGTCTATAATATACCACGGTACCATAATATCATGGTAGTCATACTAGTCATAGTACCGCGTAATTGGTGTATGGAAACTTCCGTACACCGTAGAAAACATCATCATCACGTATGCCACGGTGTCTATACAGCGCGTTTTATTTGAGGCGGACGATAACATTGCTACGGCTATGTTTTTTACTACCTAGAAATTTTTTGATTTTCCTAACCTCACTGTTTATGTTTTGTTATTTTATTATTTTAGTTTTTGGTTTGCTTAAAAATTCGAGATATTATATACAATTTATATACGGATAAACAATCGTACTACAAAAATTCATAAATCGTTATTATATTTATGCATAATAAGTACAATTTTTATTTTCTAAACCTATCCAAGAAAATTGCCAAGTACAAATAATACTCTGAAATTAAAAAAATATATATATTTTTTCGAATTCTTAAAGTGTATACGTTCATAAAAAAAAATAAACAAAACATAACATAGCAAATCGAGCCAGATAAAAAATAACTACCGACAGAGGAGTCGTGCGATATCCATATTGCGGACCACTTGTTGTCGAAATTATAATTTTTCTCTGTGTTCTCGTGGTCCAAGTTTGCATGTCCTAAATATCATGTTATTTATTGTGTTCCTACGACCTATATTAGCTACCTCCGTGTATTTCGCGTATCGTATACACGTACAGGTACAAAACGTTGTCGTAGTGTTTTCGGCGTCGATCGGGGTCCCCGCAAGGGAGATATGGATTTTCATATAAATTCTCTGATATCAAAAGCAATTTAAATGGCTAACAAATTATTTATGGTCAGGACGACGAAAAAAAACGGAATTCATACATTCACAATATTATAATATATTACTAGGATGCGTTTATTGCCCTCTTGGTACTAGAACGCGTTTCAAATGCACGTGCGTTTTGACGTTTATGGCGGACATTTGTTTAAATATATATATAAGATACCGCATGTTCAGACATATTTCATGGTCGGGTCTATATTATAATATTCACATTGATATCGGATGCTGAACTTACAAAGTTCTTATCTGTCGATTTGAATCGGACTTTTGCTCTTTCGCGGAGGTGTATAAATACGTCGCGTCACTTTATATTGTATTGTATTTTAACAGAGCACGTTTAAAAAAAAATAATAATAAAACGCGGTAATATAACAATCGATACGTCTGCCCAGGAAAACGACAAAGTTTTAACGATATTTCTTTTCTTTTGCGTATCTGATATTTTATTATTATATAGGTACATTGCAAACGAGTTTTTGCTTTGTTCACGGGCAATTGTGTTTTATTAGCTCCGTTAATTTGTTTATTGTGTACTCTTAAAATTTGCTACTGCCGATAAATGCTCGTGACGTTTGTTTAAGTTTTTGTAAATGAACGACCGCAGTCGTGGTATTTTACAATACAATAATAATATATTTTTATGTATATCTATTATTAATAATTTTAAATTTAATTGCATGCTTGTTACGCTGGGGTGGGGATCGAAAAATATTACTAAAAATAAAACCTTAGTAGTGTAATAACTGATTATTGGAAACTAATATTAAAATATAAGTACGGGAAAACTGAATATATTATGTTTCTTTTACTAGAAAAATGCGAGTTGGTATAAGATACCTGTGTTATTTTCATTTTCCATTATGCTGTACGATGATAATGTATTTTTTAAATTATTTGAGTGCAAATAAAATACATATTATCCGTGTTTGAAATGTGTTTTTTAATGATCTCTCAACGATTCCCTTTGATGTGCGCATAACATTATTCTGTGGGATCGTACCTAATAAGCAAACACATTGTTGTGAACCAAGAAAAAAGGGTATTTCCAATCATTCGATATTATATCCCATAATAACATATTATTTACATTGAATCTGTTAGATATGAGAGAATAACGAACTAACAATATACAAAGACAAATACGTTTATTTGACATAAAGTCGATTGGATATTAGGTACATTTTTTATATTAGGGACGTATAAAGATCGGTTTATAATATTAATATTAATAATTGGGCATATTAAAAATATTTAATTGGCATTCTAGACTCGACACACGTTTTTTGACAATCATTAATTTAATAATTATTAATCACGTTGAATATGCACACTCATATTGTGCCCAACTTCGTAATAAATTTTAATTGGCCAGTATAACCTTTTCAACTTTAAACGACAATTTATGGTGAAAAATTCAATGATATATTATTATAGGTGTCGTAATAAACACGAGGGGTATAGCTAGGAAGAGGGTAAGGGTATGAAAACAGAACAGCAGGTATATACGTGTTCCCTTGGATTTTCTGCGGTCCTGACCATGTTACAAGATAATAATAGTGAGTATAAATTATAAATGACAGTTTAGGTATAATGTCCTAGAAGTCTACCTCGTAAATTTTAAGTGATTTTGTTTCCAGTGGCCACGATTGAAAAACAAACTTATTTTGTTACACAACATATATATATATGAACATCATTATTGTAAGTTTACAAAGTTTTGCTATAACATTTTTTTTTTAATTCGAGCCGATACAATAAATACGTTGTCGAATGATCCGAATACAATTCTGTGTTAAAGTTAAATGAATTATATTTGCTTAATCTTTGTACAATTTGGACCCTTGCAAGTACAACACCAGTTAACTTAATGTGTATTTAAATTTCAAAGTTACATTCCCAAGAAACGTAAAAACATAAAAATTATTGTCTAGCAAAAGGCACACCAGATCGATAGTAAATATAAACGGTACTGCACAGATTAAAGCGCTACTCAGAAGCACTCAGCTCGTACAAAATAATATATTATATTGAATGGACTTTTGAAAAATATACCTACTGCAGTGTATAAATGGAAAATGTAATAAAAACCGTTTTTGTATACTGGAAAATAATTCTATGATTTAGAAAACTTGAACTTCGCAATACATTTGTTGGTATGAATTTAACATGGACTTTAGGACTGTTCCATTTAAAACTATATTTACTTTCTGTTCAATATAACATAGCTGTAATAATAATGTGCTTATAATATAATTAAAATGTTTTATTTAGAGACGCATATAACGACTCTTGCAACACGCCCACACAATAATGTATTAAAAAAATACTAATAATACATGTATATCGTATAATAAAAATAATTATTCGAATGCAATGTTTTAATACACACTATAGCTGCTGGCTCGAGCAGTTTACTGCGGAAAAAACCCCTATTTTTCCTCGGTATTTTAACTCAATTGTATAAGCAACTTTGAACACAATTAAGACTTAGTATAATTGTCTAATGTTGAACGTGTGGGGCAGCTCAATGTCGGGTGAAATGCGAGTGAAACTTTGTACAACCGAATGCATTGGGTTAGCGCATTTAAAGTTTATATACGCAACAACTGCACATTCTCCCGGCAATTTCCAGCACGACCAGTTGAACAAAATAAATAAATTCGTTCCGCATCATTCAATATATGATACATAACATAGGTTGTATCGCTATTATTGTTATATGCTCATATTATATAAATGATAATAATAATGATTGGGGCCCGGATATTGATGACTTGTTCATATATTTTTGGTGCATCATTGACGATGGTTTCCTTTTTATGTCATTATTTTGACTTTGGCTATGACTAAGAAATTTTTTTTTAAGTTTTAGACCATTTTTTTTATCTTATTTTACAATTGAGAAAAAAACTACGAATTAATTAGGTATTTGTCATCATTTAATTTTAAATTTTAAATTTTCCACCAGTCGAATAATTTAACTTTACATATCTATATCAAAAAAATACTTAGGGCTGTTCTTACAATATCCGGTTAAGTGTACGTTAACTTTAACCGGACATTGTAAGAACGGCCCTTAAACAATTTTTAATTGTTTTCTAGAATACAACCAGTTTTAAAATTCAAGTTTAAATCAAAATATCGTATGTAATTGTAATTGCATAGCTTTACTTATATAGTTTTATAGGGTTCTTTATTAAAAGTATTTAGGTCATGGCATTTTTATAATATATTTTATTGGGAAACGACATCCGAGCCCCAATAATAATAAATATGTGACGAGGAAATAAGAAATTAAGACCTTACGGGCGTGCTTACTTTACAATAATATGGTATTAATTATACGTATTCCCGCATTGTGAGTCTATAATTAAACGAAAACTATGATAAAACTATTGTCGTATATGCTGATTAATTCAGACACACACAAATAAACGAACAAATAATAATATTATAAGCACTTTTATTAACAACTGGCGTCTAATGTCATCGCATTACACGATCACCACCACTGACTCAATCGAATCACTATCGATAAAATCTAAGTAGTTAACCTAGGTAGTTACATTGTAGTATTGTACTAAGATTAAAATTATTATACTAATTGTTATTCTATTACATAGTTTTAATTTAATTTATGTTTTTACTTAGCTTATCGAATATTGTACGATTTGTTTTGAAATTTTACTTGTCACTTATTAATCTTTTATTAACCTAGTTATAAAATACTACCATTCTTATTATTACTTCATATTTTAATTTATACCTATGTTAAAAGCTTATTATGACACTATCAATGTTGAATATTATTAAAAAAATTGAAATTCGAAATGCTATAATAATTACAACCGTATTCCGATGGGAATTCAAAAGTATATTAACAACGACAGTCAAATAAATAATGGCTGCGTTGAAACATTATTCTTTATAGATTAGGTATAACTGTATTAACAAATTAATTAAAAACCTATTTAAAAAAAAAAAAAAAAATGGTAGTTTTAAGGCGTTTTTAATGCGGTAAATATAGGTCATTAGTGTACGGAAATAGATTATAATATTATAGTTTTCACGATCGTAACCATCGCGTTTTATTATCGTTGTAAGGCCCGGATTTGGAATACCTATTTCATTTCATTAGTTGCGCTTTATCGAATTGGTATTTTTCCACTAGATAAATATTATAAATTATAATGAAATAGCTACATTTACATAAATGAATATGCAATATTATAATTTTAATATTTTTCTAAAAAAAAATTTTTATTATAATATAAAATTTAAAAAAGGTAGAGATTGAGTGATCTGACTCCCACACCCCATCCTTTGTACACGCCCCTGGAAAACATATTGTTATTATTATCATTATTATTGATAATAAAACTACAGAATTTGTGGCACTGATAAGCATCGCTGATATAATTATATTGTATTAGCTCATCTGTAATATATTATTATTGTCGTAGTATGGAAACGCAAAAAAGTATATACGTAGGTAGTTAAGGGAAAATAAAATTAGACGGAACAAAATAATACCGAACCAAATCGAAAGCTATATATAATTATCAATACGTGACTTTTAACTTTTTGTTTTCCTAGCAAGCATAAATCAAATATTATTATTTACCTCCGCACGTACACATAGAACCCCGGGATCTGTTATTATTTTCGTAACGGCAAAAAAAAAACTAAAATAAAATAAAATACTTCTCACAATATGCGTGAGGGGAAGTCATTTTATTTTCGATTCCGTACGTGATTTAAATAAATGCGAGTCCAAACAATATAATATACGCTGTGCATATTTCGCATTAAATGTATCGCACAAACTCGTGGATCAAAAATGAAATTCAATCATTATTTAACCGCAATCCATTAATCAAAATATATGAACAATAAATAAATTCATTATTATTTTTGAATACCATTTGGGCACCATAATAATAATAATATAGAAATTATAGAAACGCGTATAGGACGAGGAGCTGGTAGGAAGGTACGTGTATAAATAATAAATATATATTATTATTAGAGTGGTGTTATACAATACGTTTACGTTTCAGGTTAACTATAATTTATATTTCATTACTCGTTTTTAATTCTACTAACGAAATATGTTTGTACTTAAGAGCAACGCAGATCTGGTAAAGATGAATTATTATAACTCGATGAAATACGATGTATTAATGATTCGAGAAACACGAATAAACACAACGAAATTCTTTGAGAATTTGAATAGCAATACGAATATAAATTGGGTATATCGGTAATACACGGTTTATTAAAATAAATTATGAAAAACTGGAAGAAGTTAACAAAAATCATCTGAATATCTTCTAGTTAAAATAATTTTTCAAAAATCAAGCTTTGACGTAGAAACTAAATATTTTGTTTCAGTTAAATTCGACAAATTTTAATATTGTAAAAACAATCAAATATTATGATATTATAATATGCATTAGTACATTATACATTGAGTCTTATTGGCCTTAGAGCCCCTCTCCCTCAAGTCAATACTATAGACATAATGCCCTATTTTATATTGCATCAAGTAATCGTAATTTTGTTTGCCGCATTTTCCCATCAGCAGAATTGTACATAACATTAACGAAAATCAATCTGGTTTTGATTTTTCCTTCAGTAATAGTTGTGAGTTCAAAAAGATTTTACTTAATTTTTAGTTTATTTATATATGTTATTTTCAACTTATATTATGGTATGTACCCTCGTGGCCGCTTCTATCAATACATAAATAATACATTGACTACAGTTGTTACTCATGTAATTTGGTAAGGTATAAATGTATAATAAATATAAACTTTAAGCTATATTGAAGGACGATGTTTGAAAGCTTCAAAATTTTTTATTTATATCAACAGATCCGGTATACCTATAACATGATCACATACAACACTCTTGCAAAATCTAGGAAGGTCATATGCGCTGCAAATTATATTGTGCACTATAACGGAAGTATCACATTCTCGGACGTTAAAAAATAATAAATTATCCATTTGACGTCATCACAATTTATCGTAGATTTATTCTGGATGTGCTCACGAGGCGTGAACAGCGTGACAAGCATTTTGAAGTACATTTTGTATATTATAATATTACAGTGAAACCTCAAAATACCGGACACTCTCTGTCGCTGAAATTTTGTCTTCTATTCGGATGTGTCCGCTATCCACCAGAAAGGAGTTTATATTGTAGAAAGTATGTAGTTGGTTCCCTAACGTCCCCTAATATCTACGTACTTAAAACCTAAAGATGCCTTGGACTTTCAATATTTGTCGTGGTCCTGAACCAATAAGCTACAGGAGAAAAACAACCAGAAATTAAAGTTTCCACAGCATGCGTATCAAGCGCACACTACAGCCACTGGGGTACTATATCGCAACAAAACAAATAAAGTAAATTTCATCAAAATACGCGTTATATGAAATTGGGACGAAATACTTACGTAGGTACCAAATAGTAATAATATTATTTCTCTACGTCATAACATTGTGTACACTAACCTAACTTAACGTACTTCTACTTAATATAACGCACCGACGTAATATCTATTACATTATTATTATATATAATAGGTACGTGTAATTTATTGTTTTTAAAAATTGCGAATCGTCGATCCGTTAGACAACAGTGGTTCTCAAACTGTGGTACACGTACAACTAGTGGTACGCAAAATGCCGTGTGGTGGTAGTACGGAAAATTAATTAATTAATATTTTTAAGTATTAATGTTTTGTAAAGGATCTAATATTATTAATTTTTGTTTTGTAGGTACAAAATATAATACTGTTAAATGTACATAAGTTGTTATTATTATTAAAAGTGTATTGTAATTTTGAATAGTTCTATTTTCAGTCGGTATGAACCGATCCATTCTACACATGAGTGGTAAGCGAAGTAAAAAGTATGAGAATTTCTGCGTTGGAGCCATATCCGCGTATGAAATAATAATAATATAATAGCATGATGGCGGTGGGTATTTATTTTAAAATAATATGTTCACCCTTATACAGTATATAAATATTTTACTATACCCGAGTACGTTGGATTCGAACATATCTATACACCGACCGGACTAATTCTCATATTATCGTCGTTATAGGTACTTTTTATAACTTATGACACGGTGTAATGGGTTAGGTTGGCATATACATATATTATATAACCACCCGTTCGGTTCAGTGTATACCTAGTCCTGGTTTGGGTGTATGTGTGTGTATGTGAGTGGGTGTGCGTGTGTGTGCTAAAGGCGTAGCTCAGCGTTTGATACTTGTTCGAAATTTCTCTTACACGTCTAAAACACGAAATAGTAAATTTGTCTGTACACATACGGTTGTGCTCTATACGAGAACACTTTAGTATTTCAATAAATGCGGTAGAGTTCAAGTGCCCTTCAGACGCCGCTATTCACTCTATAATGCGTCGGATCTATATGTGTGTAGTATATTCATTTAATATACGAACGTCTATTTTAAACTATTACGGAGAATAAATGTTTAGCGGGATACTGTTAGGTTACGTATACGTGTATGTATACCGGTTGCCCCCCGTTAACAGCGTATTATTTTTATTTTAATGCGACAAAATGCACTGTGCACCGTTTCAGTTGATTTCTTTCGACAGTTGTACGTGAATTTAGATCGGTAAAAGCATGCAGCAGCGGTTATATTAACGTTGTAATAAGATAACCACGGTTAACTCGTCCAATTGGTTATGACCGTCTTACATAATTATTATGACATCGTGACAAACGAAATGCAACAACGGAAGTCTGCTTTTTTAATTCTTTTTTTTTTTTAGTATTATTAATTACATTGTAGTTCGTCATTATTATGCGTACTGTAGTATGATAGCACGCATTGCTCTCATTCGAATCGCCAACTCTAATTCGTAATCTCTTAATTCCTAGAGGATATTTAATTCATTATGACATATTCATTATCCCACTTTGCGAAAGTTTAAACGCAGTCAAATTTAATTCCTCTGCATTGCCTGACTTAATAATTATTAACCACCGTTACGGTAATATGATTGTAAAAGTTTAGTTGACAAAACATTATTTGTCCCTTACATTTGAATAAACGTATTAGGTAGACGTATTTTAAAAGATTAGTTATTACTTATTAATATATTATATAGGTAATACAATATTACATATAACGATAATTCTGTTGTATATTATTATTTACGATTCGATTTATGTATATTTATAGCTGATTATTATGTTTAGACAGTGTTTTAATTGTGTACAAATGTAATACAAATTTATTTTTTTTATTTTTTTTTAATCTCGAATTTATACAATCTATACAATTTAAGAAAAAAAGTGTATAATAATCATAATTGATGTTTTTTTAAATAATATTAATGTAGACGCTTGAGTGACTTGAGGGAAGAACCAACCACTAAAGGCACTTCGACGTAAATCAATAAAAAAAAAAAATTTTAAATTAGGTAAAGAAATGAAATCATAATTGAATATTATGTCAAACATAACAATATTAGAATTAATAATAATTATAATATTTATATTTTTTACAATATATTATGTTCATCGATTTTTATGCGTAAACATAATTTAAATATCGTATACAAATATACGAATACAAAAGAAATAAGAGAAGATAAATAATAATATTGTCTGTGAATGTTATGACACAATAACAACAATAGTATGTACCCATCTATTGCATTATGTAAAAATACAAAGATACCTAATGAATTGTTTTCTTTGAACTTTTAAGTAGATCAAAAAAAAAAATCTTGGCTGTTTAATTGTACTGCCGAAACGAAATTCTATTATGGCTAGATAAATTATGTTCTATAAGACTTTAGTGAGTAGCAACTTATGCCTTTAAACTATAAAGTAACATTTCCGAGAAAGTATTATAATTTATTGCGTTTCTCAGTAAAACGAGCTCGATAATAATAATATATAGTATTGGGTAATAAAATATGTTTTACTCGACGACAAAACAATGTCAGAAATTTTTTATAAATATATTGTATACAATATTTAGTGAAACAAATACCCTTGATAATTAGTAGTTATTACAGAAGCGTATAATAGGTACTCTTGAGTAAAAACAAAACAATTTGTATTTTTCGAAGGTTACTTATAAATTCTTCGAGGTACTTAACCCTAACCTATAACTTATAAATACTTAGTGTAACCAATTAACTAAGTTGTACTAATTTATCAGTGTTTCGAAATGTTTTATAACTTGAAAAAAGCATGCATAATTCTGTTGTTATAATTTGTAACGGATTTTCTATAATGTTGTTGTAACACTGAAAGTTATGAGTTATGACTGTTGTATACTCGTGCTAAAATATTTAAGTGACGTTTTAAAAATTGTGACCAGTACACAAGTTTATCGGTGTACACCTCGAATGGACTTGTGATATACCTTGGTCATAATAATATGAGCTACACCGAAGTGTCGTTTTATTTTTCTCGATCGTTTTTAACATTGATATGTTTTTATTGCGTTATATAATTTTCATTTTTATAAACACTCGGTAGTTGTATATCACTTAATAATAATATATTGTATGGCTGGTATGAATATGCAGTTGATTGGAAAAAAAATTACAATATATTGAACATAATATATAAATTATGACGTACGGAACCAGACGCATGTTATTATATTATAATATACTGCACAAGCGTGAAATCGCTTAATTTAACGTAATATGATGTCTATTCACATATGACAAATTCAATTTATAAACCCGTTTTATGAATATTATAGAGTAGGTACCTGTCTTGGATTCGTCATTAAAATATTATAGTAGTAACATTGTCACGCGCAATGTTATCACCTAGTAGTATACCTATAGCAATACGATAAGCCGTCATATCGAGTAGACAATGTATAGCATAATAATATTATGTAGGTTAGGTCTGTGTTGGGAAGAAAACACTATGATTAACCGATGATTATTTACGTCCATGATGATTATATCCTTCGTATAATTTAAAATTCAAATAAATATTCCTACCTACGTTATACATATATAATTATTGAATTTGTCAACACAATATGTTATGCATATAATATTATATTATATGGGTCAATATAATACAATGATAATTATTTATTGTGCAGCCCAATATAGTTGAGCAGTTATCTAAGCAAAAAATATATTATGTAGAAAATTAACATACTTATATAGTACCTACATAATAATAAGGCTAAACATAAACTATAATCTATATTATTACAAGACTCGCTAGTTTATGCATTTTACATGTCAATCTGGTAAAGTAATGTTATATTGAATGCTATTGGTAGAATGGAAATTCTCTCCTATATGACAGGATTCAATACATTATTCTATTTTATTTTGTATAATTAGAGGTTTTCGGCATTTTTAATGTATTTAGCATAATAATATGTTGGTAGGTATGATCATGGATTTATTAATTTTTAAAATGTTTTAACTTTAATTGTTAATACAATATTAGTTTCGATGCATATAGTTAAATTTTAAAATATTAAGAATACTATCTAGGTAGGTAGGTACGTTTTAAAAATATAACCAATACCAACATACACAGTTAAATTATTAAAAATAAGACGTTTAAATTAATAATTTGCAATCTGTTAATTATATTGATAATATTTACGAATTACGATTATAAACGAATGCATGGACAAAAAAATTTATTCACAAAAGTAAGAAAAAAAAAAATTTAGGATGCGATTAGGTTTTATTAATAAATCAAAAAAATTAATTGAAATAATATTTATGAGCTTTTACTGTATAATATTAAAGGTTTTTTACTGCAAATTTAAGTGCATATTTGAGCATTTTTAGGAGCATAGTTGTTTACATATTATTATTCAAGCGTTTTTTAGTGCACTAACTTACGCGCGAGCCCTGATGATTACATTTTTAATTACGCACTATGATTAATTCACCTAATTAGTTTTATCATACTAAAACTGTGTATTATATTTTAATATCCTCAGACGAATCCTTTAGGTCCTACCTACTGATAAATGCAGTATTGTGAGCATTCCTATTTATTGAAAATATCGTATCGGTTTTAAAAAGTTTAATGTACCTAATAAATTAATTTATGGACATTTTAACCATCGGCTACCACATAATATATGTAATGATTTTTTCCCAACACCGGCTTAGGTAGGTCGGGTTCGGTTTACGTACCCATTTATCGTTTAAGTACCACGTGACATTGGACGGCGGACTGGACGGCGGTGACGTGCAGTTGCCTTTCAATGTGTCTCCGATGGTGTAGTGCCGTTTCTCCAGCGACAGCACGGGTTGTCCGACAGGTGGGTCTGAAACGTGATAAAACATTAACGGTGCAATTATAGCACAATCGTGTTTCGTAAGTACCTATAACACTTATGATAGAATAGCCACTTAGGTAATAATATAGTAGAACAATATTTGATTATCTGTGTCCGCGAGGGAACGTATAACGTATAAATTATGATTTGATAATAACGACCATAGATCCCAATATAGGTTATGACTACAAGTTACATTGACTTGACACATAAAGTAGATATTTTATAATATTATAGCAGCGAGGGAGGTCATACTTCATGTTTTATAATGCAAATCTATACTGAGAATAATATATAATATTTATTATTTACCTTAGGAGATCAAAACGACATAATAAGAATGTCGGTGTTATTATTATGATGATTATCATACACGTGTTGTGGAATATTTCAATATGTACTAATTATTGTTGCTGTTTAAAAATATAAAACATAGAAATCAGACTATTTTTGATACTCGATGCTTTTTTTATTACCGTGAGTAAGCAATTTTTTCCGCCCAGGAATGGTTTACTTTCAACGACGAATATTGTATAGTTTATAGTGACTAAATAGTGTATAGATATAATTGGATATATTATGTACAATAAGAGTATGCGATAAAGGGCAAAAAACATAAATTTGAGTTACATGAGCCACCCGTTAGTGACACTTAGTGAAAGATTTATTTTATACCGTTATTTTTTATTCCTATTATATTATGGTATACAGCTTATAAGTGAAAAAACCGTAACAATAAGAAAAAAATATATTATTTAAACAAATATAGAACAAGGCGAGCAATTAGTAAGAAATAATATTAATAAATGATATACCTCCATATTTGTATTTCTCATACAGCAAATATTAAAAAATAACTGAAAGTTAAGATAAAGAATCTGAAAAAAACCAGCAAATCTAAAAACATTTAAAATACTTATTGAATACACTTTTATTTAAATACTTATTATGGGATAATAATGATGCGTTTAAATAAACAATGAAATACTTTTTCATTCTAGTAAGTTATGTAAAATACCTATTTTAGTATTTTGGGTACGAGCAGGATGCAGAGCACTGATCAGTATAAACAGTAAACATGATAATAACATTATATAGGAAATACAATAATATTTTTTAAACATGAATTCATGTGCACTTTAAGTGCACTTAAAAGTTCCAAAATCATAATTGAACAAATTCAATATCGAAATAAAAATGAGGATGAGCATGCTTGGTGAAACGTTCGCTGTATAATATAATATATTATTAAATACTATACTTTTTCCCATGATCATATAATAATTATTATATATTATTAAATACTATACTTTTCCCCATGATCATATAATAATTATTATATATTATATCAGCTGTACAATTTATTGTACGACGGGCATGCACGTGATAATACCAAAACAGCATACCGTAGTCGTTAAATAATAATTATTATTGTTCGCGATGTTACCAGGTTTCACCCCATATACGTGTTATACGTGTATGAATCAACCGAGGGGTTGTAAAAGCACCTATGCTTCAATAATAATATAATAGTATAATACAATATTATTATATAATAATGTTATCTAGACCGCATCATTGTTGTATCCGTTGTTGTCGTCGTCGTGTCGTTCGGTCGACCCCAAAACGGGGAGATTTACATTCGTGGATCGTGACGCGGGTCAATCATACATGTTTTATAATACGCGTGTCATCGGCGACGGGTTAAAAAATCAGTTTTTCGATCTCCTGCATACCCACGTGCTCTGTTTGCATAAAATAAACGAACATTTGTCATTCCCCAGACGCTCTACTTCAACACTGCACCTATGCGTATTATAATAATACCATATATAGGCCAATAATAATATTATGTCATTGTATATAATATTATTATAATATACAGCCAGGCAGCCAGCAATGATACGTATACGTGTGGCCGACTATATTTTATAATAATAAAATGCGCATGACATAATATTATTATACCCTACGAAAATAATGTGCTATAGTCTCTATTTCGTTTGAGTAAAATCTACATCAGTGATCTCAAACTCAAATTACCTACAGGCCATATATTTTTTCGAAAAAAATTCGAGGGCCAAATTTTAAGTGTCATTTTTATACTTATACACTAAAAACTTAAGACAAAATGAAGGCAAAAATATATACAAAATCCATTTATTTAAATGTGACTTAATATATTATGCAATTACTTACAAGTAATAATAAAACATGAACATTAGATTATATTGTATGTATTTATGATGTGGAAAAAAATTAACAATTTTAACAATTCTTTTTATATTTTTGTTCAAAATGTATTTTTATTGCGGGCCACAAGTGGCCCGCGGGCCGTATGTTTGAGACCACTGATCTACATCATAAAAGTACCGCAATAATATTATTTTATTAATTTAAATGTTGTTTCGACACTGTATTAGAACACTATAGGTACGCGGGGGTATCCGTAAATGCAGTGCCTTCATTTGTTTTAAAAATTACTGATATTAATTTTTTTCTAGAATGTGTAGAGTTAACAATGGAACTTCGAAATAAGCAAATAAAATCCATAATATAATATTAATATGAAAACTGTCATTAATAAAATACGCAATAGAAATAATCAAACCTATTATTTCATATATTATTTTGCTAACTGAACTCATAAATTATTGTATCCTTTGATTGTCTCCCGCGGTATAGGCGTTTCATTTAGATTTTAATAAATTGTTTGTTGCATTTACACGCCATTCACACGCAAATTCTCTCATAATTAATGGTGCAATGTCATCAAGCATTTGAAAACTAACCATCTAAGTATAAAATACTAAGTACTTAAACATTTCCTACCTACATATTACTAATTACTATATATACGTATTATATATCTACGGTGCCTTTGTGGCTTACAACTTACACCATACCACTCGACAATTTTAATCATAAACATATGTCGATAAATATATATAATTAATAATTAATGACTTATAAGACTTATAGACTATACCTATAGTTGACGTCTTCGGGTAACTAATAACTATAGTTGAATTATTGTTTGCTTGATATTAGTTTTAAAAAAATGATATAAACCCAGTACCTAAATATGGTTGTCCGTTTCAAAGAAAAGTTAGTATTGTATACAAATATAATATAATATGTAAAAATGATATAATAGAAATTATATGTAACTAAATATAATACCTATTGCAACTTAATTTTTATTGAATAAACGGTATTTCTAAAAAATACTATTTCATAACTTTTTTCAAACACAGTTCCACGTAAAATTTTCTTCTAACAGACGAAATATTGTATGGTAAAAATGTTTTAACGTTAACTCTGGAACTGAAGGCAAAATTATGTGCAATTTATTATTTAAACCAGAGAAGGTAAAATACATAAATGCATAACGTGTTAGATGTTATATACATGTTTTAATAAAATAGTATAATAAAAAAATTCCAAATGATTGGTAAAAATGGTAAATAATACTATGTAAAAAATGTGTTATATTTACCGGAAATGCTTGTATAGGTACATACAAAGATATAAACGAGTACTACTGAGTTTATGCAAATAAAAATATTTTTGTTCTGTAAGTCATGTGTACCTATCTCATTTTCACAAAAGAGCAAAGAGCGTCGATATTATGTTATATTGACATGATTAACTGAATTAGTTATTTGATTTATTTTACTTCTCAACGTGTTTATTTCCGAAATCGAATATTGAATGTTTTAAGTTTGAGAATGGTTGTGTTCTCATTTATACGTATATTGTACTAATGTTGTGTTTCGAAAGTATCAGCTCGACGTATCTAAATGTGTTAGACAAATAAATTTTAATGTCTGAGAAACCCCAAAAGGCGACCACAATAAAATAATGTCAACTTGCTATAATAAAAAACAGGAAAAGTCGCTCTGTTGTATTATAGTTGTAGGTGTCGGATGCACCTCTTCATTATAAGTAGGTCACGACTGTAATAGATGAGTTTGCAACGTACCCTCCCTCGTTCGTCCAAAATCAAGTTGCTGTCTTAATTTTTATCTAATCCTATCAAGTCTAATGATGGTAGTTGGTTTGCTATTCTCACTACACGAACCGGGATCGCGAACCAGATTGTCGAACTTGTATAAATAAAGTTTTCCAAGTTTGCCGGAAAGAAGTAATGCTAACGCGGTTCCCTCCCGGTAATCGATTTATAAAAAAAAGTTATATTTTACAGGGACCAGAAACCTATGACAAGCGTACAAACTAACACAATCGAACACGATATAGCAACGTTTACATAGATTCATTCAACGCCTGAAATAGTTAGAAAATAATACTTTACAATGTCTACAATACTGCAGTGATACTCCAGAATCGCTATTTAAGATCACACGAGTAGCGGAGTACGAGCTGTTAAAAAATAAAATAAATTATTATATTATTAATTATTATATTAGGTTAGGTTATGTTTTTAAGGTTATTTACTTATGTTTAATCGATTTAAAATTATATATCCAACATATAAGAGCTGATTTTTGCAAGTATAATGTATATCTAGTTTACAATACAGACTTTACAACTACTGTCTGTGTAAATAATAAAATAACAATATAATATACTTATATACGCTTAGTACTCAACGGTACTGTGTTTTGTTAACCTAAGCAAATTCACAGAGTGCGACGTAAACGACAAGTCAGTAGTAATCTTTAAATCATTACATAGGTAATACATTTGAATTCAAAGACAAATCATTGTACACGGGAAACGATTCTGAGCGAAGACTTATTTGTCAGCCTATATTGCTAAGGATATTGTATAACAATATATTTATTTGGCTATAATAAAAGTAATTTATTGTTCTGTTTGTAATGTGGTAGGTTAGTGGTGAAAAGTTTCCTTCAAAGACAATTTTCAGGATAACAATAAAATAATATTTTGTTGAAATTCAAAATTCGAACTCAAAATGGCTACCTATAAAAATAAATTGAGTGTTTGTATTTTTGAGATTTTAAGGTTTCCGTGAAAATAACTTACTACGAGAGAAACCTCGTATTACATTTTCAAATTAAACCTATAAAAATTTAAAAAATATATACATTTTAAACGACGATATAGTTTATAGATTTTAGTGATTTTGACGAATTTAAACCTTAAGCAATGTAAAAAAAATGTCACACATAATTTAAAAAATCTTTAAAAAGCACAAAAAGAGCCAAGGTGTTTTGATGATTGTATCATGACGTTTATAAAATTGTAATACAATTATTATATTATGAACAACTCAAGTCCCTAGTGAGATGTATTATTTTTAGTTGAATTACAACTGCAAGACAATATCAATTTCTTTAAAACTGATTTTACGTAAGACTTTCTGTTTTTCCATTTATTTTATTTATGCGTATTCCAAGTACCGCAGGTAATGTTTAATTTTCTTTTCCTCTACATTTTCCAGTAGAGCAAATTATTTATTAGAAATAACTTTCTAAAATGTGTTCATTGAAGCATATTTTTTACTTTTCTAAAATATTATGGACAAAAAAAAAGTACAGTAATAGGTACATAACTAAATAAAAAATAAAATAATCCATCTCATAATTGTAAAATCAATACATTCATCGCTTTGCTCGCAATCTAAAAACAATGAAAAACCATGATTGGAAATCCTACAAAGATAAACAAAATCTAATTATACTGAACAAACACGATGTATTAAATTCTAAGAATTGAAGTACACTCGCATTAGAACACAAAAAAATACACATAATGAAATACGTACATACATTATACATATCATAAATAATTTAATGGCATAATATATTATATAATTATATGTTCTCCAAATGCCCTGAGGGTCATAATATTATACAAAGTAATCATATTTATTTAGAATAGAATTAATATCGTCTACTTATATTGTGAGTAAAATGCCACGAGAGTCGACATTGCAATTTTACCGCATATTTGTGGACGATATTGAAATTTAAAATATAATATTGTCGTATACACACGTATACTTACACGTATTCGTTTTCATCGCATATCCAAGTATACCTACTAATCAAATTTTCTCCAAATACATATTATATTATTAAAAGTCAATATATTTTTTTTTGCTAGTGAATTAAACTTGACATAACGAAGAGTAATTTTTTCTTTCTCTACGAGTAAACAATAAAATAAAATAAAATATTATAAGTGCACGTAAAAATTTAATGGACGTATGGTATATGGATCACAGGTAGCAAAAAACATTATTTTATTAATAGTACGATAACTAATACTGTTATTGTATATTATTATTATTATTACTACTGTATGTCTCGCGCAGCGGGAATGGTTTTTTCATTTTCATTTTCTATCGGTTGGAAACCCGTCAAACTTGTCGGGCGAAAGATGCCGCCGCGCGAGTAAACTACAAAACCAAGTATAACTTTTCCCTTGGTATAGTTCTTTTTCTTTTTTCTGGTCTTGTTCGCGTTCTCCGTCTCCCGTCATTTCGGTTTATTTGTTTTGGATCTCTGCCGGGTGCGAGATTGAACACCCGCGCACGCGCGCACACACACACACACACACACACACACACACACACACACACACACACGCATTCACGACGACACGATGGTATTTTTGCGTGCCACGGCGACCCGGGATTAAAATTTACACGACGACGACGCGACTCGCGAAAAAAAACACAGCTGTCACTAACGGCTTTCTTTCGGACGGTTTTCGGGGCAAACAATATTATTCGCACCCCCTTACTCTCCTGCTCCCATGCACACGCATACACACACACAAACAAACACACTCACGACCACTCGCGCACAACAACAACGCACATCCCTTACGCGGTCGTCCGGCTTAATTACTTTTATAGTCTTAATGGTCGGATTTGTGCGGGTGGTCCGAGACCCGCCAAAACACGAGCGCGAAAAAACTCGATAAATTCCACGTTATTAATAGACGTCACGACGGCCGCCGACGATAGAGCGCAATAATATTGTATGATGGTGGGTGGCGAGTGGTGCGAGGGGTCCGAAAAAACGACGAAAAAAAAACCGACCGTTTTAGTAAAAATCGTCAAGCCACCTCCACCACCACGCCGATTACGTTTTTACGTCAAAGAACACTTCGTCGTCGCTTTTGCCACCAGTCGGTAATTAAAATACACTATGATATTATAAAATAATAATGTCGTGGGCGTCCGCGCGTACTAATCTCACTGCAACTCGTTTGCGCACATTCGAAATTTTTTACCTGAAAATCAAAGACTCGCTTGCGCACAACGAAATCAGTCGTAGTGGATATTCAAATTTTAGATTATATTTATATTTACTATACTGTATAACTATATCATGACAATTTATACACATTTTTAATCGAGCCTGTTTGAAGCTGACAGTCCTTAGTCTGTTTAAGTGAGAAGGAAAATGTGTGCGCAAACGAGTAAAAAATAAAAAATAGGGATTTTCGTCACAAGTAGCCAAAATATATGTGCGCAAGCGAGTTGTGCTTTTTAGCGCAAACGATTTGTAGCCTACTAATGTGTACAATATAATAATTATTGTGCCACAAGCACAAATTGTTTGAATTATACCCTCAGGCTCAGATGGCAGGTGGTATAAGCTACCTAAATCACTTATTTTATGCCATTAAAAGCGTATAATATGTGATGTTTAGATATGGATAATATATGCGATGATACGTCATGGTTGTAATATTGTATATTATTAGACGTGACACCACTGACACCGTATTATTATTTATTTGTGATTTTGATGTCGTAATTTATGTATTGAGCTATTGAAGTGCTGTAATTAAATTGCTGTAATGTAGCAAAACATTAAATTAAACTGCAGGAAATCAAACTTTTATATACTTTTTATTATTATTATTATGATCTTATTGCCATAAGATATAACTTCAGTAAAAAAAAAAATGGTTATTCGCCGACTACATTAGTATTGGCATAAAATACCCCAAAACAAAATATTATTCTATATTAAAATATCCAAAGAAACAAAATATAGGGTTAAAATAATAAATTCATACGATAAAAAATTCGAAAAAAAAATTGAAGTTCAGTTGGATATTTTAGTACAAGATATTTTTCTTAGTCCAAGATTCGACTGCATTGTATAATTCAATTATAAAAATTAAGCTTTAGTTAATAACAGGCTCAATTGATATATAATATGTCTCCATGATCATGACTTTCAACCCTTATTTGTATTAATTTTAAGGTACCTGTATCTCATATGACGCGCATTCTTTAATATTATAATATAATTTAAAATTTCATGGTGACCCGGCGACCTGGATAGGCAATTTAGCTACACCATTTTGCGCGTTTGTTTTACCGGTACCGCCCAAAAAAAAAAAAAATGATTTATAAACTTAAAATACACCAATATACGAAATAAGTGAGCTAGTTGTATAATCAATATATTATTTTGGTATATTTCACAAGATGCATGTTTATAATGATTAATGAGTAATGACTCAATCCAATATAAGGTACAGAACAAGAAATGTAGTAATGTTGTTCATAGACCTTTAATTATCATTTCATAATAATATTGTAAATGTTAATATTAAGTGCATAGTTAAATAGTTGTATACAAAACAATTTTGTCAAAACTTATGTTGTACCTACCAAGGTACGGCCGTGTTTTAATGGTACCTAATGACTACAAACATACAAACACCTTTAGCGCCGTCGCGCGTCGCCACTTACGATTATTACGTAGTTGTCGAGATTACGGATTGCACCTTAACAACCGATTTTCTCGGGTTTCTGTAAACATGTAGACATTTTTCTACCAATCACGTTTTCTAATAATTTGTTTTTATAAAACTCATGTCAATTGTAATGTTGTAATATTTCAGAATAAAATAATATTTGTCACATTGTGCACTGAATAAAATAAATATAAAATAAACTGAAAACTCCAGACTCACACATCCTTTACTTAGTTATTTTGAATTATTGTGCTAACTACAATATAATACTAATTTAAAATATTTATCAAGAGCTCGTAGAACAAAATCGTATTATTTAATGGTAAAATAATTTATTTAAATTGGATTTAATTATACCCTTGAAATTAAGGTAGAGAAACTTTGCATTTGGGTTTAAATTCAAAAAAAGAGGCAGCTTATCCACAAGAAAATATTATAACTAGACAAATGTTTCTTTTAAGCTCCTCGTTATTATTTATGACCGAAGTTTATGAATAAAAAATGGCATTCGTATAACGTGCGGTTGACGTGTACGACATATCATTATACGGCTAATAATAATTGTTATAAAACAGAACATTAGTCGTACCTATACGTTAGGTTTTTGTTTTTTATATAACCGACGGATCCTTTATCATTAATAAACATACAATGTCGGATGAAACGTAATACGCCCGTTCTATAGATAATACGATATGAAAAAAAATTCGATTAATATCGTCAGCTGTCATTCGATATTTTTCAAAACCACCAATTTAGAGTGATATCTAAATTAAATCATATTCAACGTCAAATTCAATTTGATTAAAGTGAGTAACGTAATGGCAGATTCCGAAACAATGAACATTATTGTAAATCATAATTTAAATCAATAAAAACGTATTTCAAAATCGTATACCAAACTACATAATATAGACATGACAAATAATATATTTACGCGCAATATATTATATTGTTTGTGACATGTCGGTATAATCCATATATTGTGTATGAAACGGTATTGTTTAAACATAGTTTTAAATTTTAATACTTACAGACAACGTGCATCCAAGAGGACACGATTTTCGTGTGAAACGACGGTGCGTCCGCTGATACCTCACATCTGTATTTTCCTGACAAGTGTCTTTTGACGTCTCGTAGTACCACTTGATTAGGTCCTGATTGGCTAACCTGATATAACATACGATCTGATTAATTATAATATTACAGAATATGTAAATATATTATATATATAATTTATTATATATATAATTTATTATATATTACCTACTACTATAAATACGTAGATACACGCGTAATACTACATAAGCCAACTCGGTCTACATTGCCTTATCGTATTATCCGTTGTAAACGAAATAAATACAAAACATTTTCAAATTACAAAACGTTTTACAAGTTTTCAACTATTTTGACAATATTTTAAACTGTAAAAACAATAATTGTCGGGAATTTGAAAAGGTACTAGGAATTTATTTAATATAATAGAAACACAATATTTAAAATAAAAATTTAAGCATGCTAATTGAATATAAACTTTTAAGATGAATCGCCATATATAAAATGAGAACAATACGCCGTTGACAGATAAAAAAAACTTTAATAAGATTACGTAAGAATAAATATAAATACCCATAAAGAATTCAAAACCTTCGTAAAAAGTACCATTTTTGTTCCAAGAAAACCGTTTTATAAGATCGCAAAGAAAAATATATACTTTAACTAAATAATTAATTGTACGAATTAATTTGAAATTTAGAAAAGTATAAGGTTACGTATTATGCAAATATAATTTCATGATTGTTTTACATTGATAAAAATAGCATATACATTATATTTTATTAAATGCTTTGAATAAAAGAGTAAAGTTACGATACTCTTTCATTGCGGACTAATAAAAGTATTCACCTGATACTGAATTGAAAATAAAATATTTGACTTAATAGTAATTACTAGCATAATATTATAATACATTGTACAACATTGTAAATACAATAGGTATACTAAAAAAAAAAACTACAAAACTATTCGTTTTGGAGATTAGCTGTAATTGAATAATTATTTACTGCTACAATTGTTGTTAAACTTAATTAATACTGCAGAGTGCCGATTAAAATTACAATTTTCATAAAACAAAAACGATAATATTTTGTGACTAGAATTTCATAATAATTGTAGGTAGTCAGATTAAAAAAAAATTGTGTGTCGTGCATAATAAAAGTTAACGGTTATATCAACTATATTTTACGTACATTTCTGCCTGATACCAAAATATTATGTTTATTTTGTCTTTTACAAAATATGTACAACAATTTCTAAGCACCGCATATAAAATAATATATAAATGTACTTGAGCGAGTTATTTCACGTTTCGGAGCGCAACCCATAATAATATAATACAGGTATAATTCTCCATTATAATGTTTGATCGTTCATTAACGTTTCGTATAATATAAATACAATAATTTATAATGGTTTTCTGCAGAGTGTTTCCGAATAGTAAGTGATAAATTTCCATTAGGGGTTTGATACAAAAACGTAGCTGCAGGGCAGGGTCCCGTTCTAAGCACGTGTGCCGCTTTTAACGCAATAATAACGCGAGTGATCAAAGGGAAATACGACCTACACTGTCCGAAAATACACATGCACGCGCGTGTGTACCTTCAAGGTGACCCAAATAATAAAAATTTGCATAACAGTACCTACTTTATTATTATTATTGTTATTGAGTTATCAGTTATTGCCACATCATTTATTTTTATTTATTTTTTCTGGGGGGGGGGGCTTAAATAATTATCACCTGTTACTTTATGAAACCATTGTTAAAAGAAAATATACAAGGGGCACTTGTTTCCAGTACTTCCCCCCTCCTCCCCATGGATACGGCACTGATTGTTATTGCTATTTTATTGTCATTGATTGTGCATAGCACTGCGGAAGGGATCGCGTCCGACGCACGTGTGCCACTTTTAAGTTTCATCGCGATAATAACGCGAGTAATCAAAGGTCACCCTACACTGTCCGAAAACACACACATGCACGCGCAAATAATAATTTTACACGATAACCCAAACAATAATTTGTGCAAGTGTGTATCATTACTATTATTACCTATTGTTATCAATACCGTAGCCAGAAAATTTGGGGGGGGGGCACTTTTTCCCAATGCACCCCCTGGCTACAGCACTGTTTGTAATATTTTTACTGTACCTATTGTGATTAACTTCACTACACTTACGTCCACGTTTATGCCGGGCCACGGGAACACTCTGGTGTGCGGCAGTTCCTTCGGCACGTACCTGAAGAACTCCTGCCGACCTTTGTACCACTTGACCGTGTACAGCGGATCGGATTCTAGGTCATAGGTGCACGTCATCTTGGCAGATTCGCCGGACGCCACGGCCACGGGAACCGTTATGCTCATGTTGGACAGACTGTCGCATTCTGAAACACAATAACGCACAAGAATTATAAAAACACGCTCATATTATCCGGTAAACATATTCATTCGAGTTCGCGATCGTGGTCGTAATACGTCATATTAATGTATTGTCACCGAAACTATAGATTCTGTCGTCCGATTGCGTCATTCGCGGTTTCCAACTATAGGTCCCACTCCACTGGGAGTGAAGACCGCACATGTACGTCCTCTTGGAGAAGGGAGTTAGTATCATGCACAACATAGTGATATATACATAGATAAATAGATCACATTATCTCCCTAATATTCACTTGTGATAAGCGTTGACAAAGACCTTGAGGTCGTATCAATGAACAAATATAGAAAAAATATAATATAACATAACCGGTGAACATCATTCGAGTCCGGGATCGTAATACGTCATATTATTAATGTACCAACCTATCGCCACCGAAACTATATTATTATTTTTAAGCAGTGGCGTATTATGCAACGGTTTCGAATGTCGAATAATATGTGTATTCAGTGCTCGTGGATATTTGCAGGGTCATTCGACTTTTATTTTATTTTTCTGCTAAAAGGCTATTTATGTGCAAATATTTACGAGTGAAACCCGATAGAAACTCAATAGAATCGAATACGATTTAAATTTATAAAATTTGTACTAGAATATAATGTATTCAACGCATAGGTAGCTTAAACATAATGTAGTTTATGTTAAACGTCCGTTTTGCGAGAGGTAAAGACAAAATGCGTAGGTACGAACAATATTTGTCATGCATCAACTACGTGACATAGTACACCAGACCTGTTAAATGCATTGTACATAATATGTTATTATTATTTTTTAAAACAAAAAATATTTTGGTCTTCTGTCAGATATAAAATAACACGAGGTTTATGATTGATCGCACTATAATATAATACATTAATACATCACTGATTCCCAATAATCGGAAAATAATATAATTTAATGTAGATTCTTTTATCTTCAAAAAAATATAAGCGAAAGTTGATTACTTCTACGTGTGGAAACTCACTGAATATTTACGTTATTTTTAACTTTACCTGATGGCAATTTTTGGGAATGTATAATATTAAAAGTTTGACATGATTCGTATAAAAAATATGTAATATTAAAAGTACAACTTTGTGACCTACAATAAGCTTAGTTTTTCAAAAAATGTATATTAATCATTGTAAAGAAATAAGGAAAAACACATTCTATAAACATTCTTAAATCCTATAGTAGACAATGTTATACTAGCGAATATAATTCAATAGCAGTGGTTTAATAAAACTTAATCAATTTAAAGCTTAAAAACACTTTGAAAAAATCACGAAACTATTACACTATAAAACATTTAATTGATAGTATAATTTCAGTTAAATAACAATTATTAAAATCTCTAGGATTGTAGATTAAAAAATAAGCGTCATCAAACAATAACAACTGTCTAATAAAAAATATATTAGATATGTATTGTATGACTTTAAACAGTTTGGTTGCAATGAATATTTCACGACGAAGTACTGAAACTTAAGACACTATCAAAGTATTATAAAACGTAAGTAAAGCTAAAATATGAAAACCCACGCTATGTCAAACACCATATTTGCGATTATAAAACAGGTACAAACTACACATTTGACGTCAGATTTCATTCTTAAATCATCCTGCGAAATTAAATTAAAATTCCTTTGACAAATAAACAAAGGGTCCAATAATAGTGTATAGGTACAATTATGAATAGAGTTCACTTGCGCACTACAACTTCTGGGGAATGTGAGCAACAACTTATCGTGACTGTTATTTTGTAGACATTGTAAATAAATAAATAATACGTTTCACATCTTATTTTGTAATTTAAAAAAAAATAAAAAGAAACACATCTCTGCAGGCTTCGCACTAACACACAGCTAGTGTATATCATGTACTTAACATCTGGCGTAAGAGCCATATGCTGCAATGAGAACTACCGTGATAAGTTTATACTTATAGCATTGAAATTAGATAGGTATATAGAATATTATAAATGTCTACATTAATATACGTATAATACTATGCATTATACACATATTATATTTATATATTATAGCATATACAACCGTTAATGTGTTTGCATTTCAAATTGTACAGTCATAAGTTCTCGTCATTTCTCATCATCATGTCTCTTCAAGATCATCGTTCAAAAATTCTGTTATCGTCACTATTTTAATTACGGTGACTTATGTTAAACATAATATATATATATATATTATATATATAATATTATTATACTGTTTGATATGGCCATGGCGTGTTCTTACTAATATAAATAAAATTATAAAAATTATTTTTCAAACAATATCGTACTATTATTCATTGTATAAAATATGCATATATTGCATAGGTACCACGATTTTATTTTAATCTAAACATAGTTTTTCCAAAATTAATTTCAACAAAGTTTTTCATAAATTTAAAAAAGCGTATGTGAACAAAATATACGAGGGTATAAAAAAATGTAAGCTTATAATTTTAGATCCAAACGATAATATTATAATATAATAATGAACAACATAATTTTAAGATGTATGAAATAATAAAATATAGCAACTATAGTATGAGACGTAATAAACCACTTTTAATAGAATAATAATAATTATTATCATTATCGTACTCAAAGATGTGATTTCCGAAATTCATAATTTTTTTTTTTTTTGTATCAGCTGCAGCAGTACATTTAAATATATTTATATAAGTTTTAAAACAACTACGAGTGAATAAAATATATTTTTAAATTTAAATTTAATTTAATTTCTTAACTAAAAATGTTTTTTTAATACAATTGATCAAATGTTATGATTTTAAACAATGAATATTTTAATTCAATCATATAATAAATCTCAACTTTTTAAACTTCAGAAATTTTACATATTTTGTAATTTATTTTAACTTATATTTTTCGTGTAGAATGTATTACCAAGAAAATTATTTATATGTTACATTATACATTCCGTTTAGTATTTTACTAAGTGATGTTTGAAAATTTGAACATATTTTATTATTTTACTTTTAGAGTACAATATGTTATACACAACAAATAAAAATGTTATATTTGCTTTTAAAAATTTAAGACAGTATAGGGTAATACATTAAATAGTTTTACAGTAATTTATACACATGTTATTTATGTAAATTGTAAAAATCCAATTTTTTCATAAACTTATGAATTTTATTCTGACATTTGATTATAATATAGTATAGCGTATACAATATGTATACATTTTCATAAGTTGTTATACAAAAGTTTACTTATGTAATACATTTTTCGATAGTGCAAATGTTTTTGTTTCATTAAAATATATATAAATTTAAATCATCGTATTCACGCAATAGAAGTAAAAAGAGTTCACTTAATAGAATAAGTTGTTAGTCTTCGTAAAATTTGTGTGTAATAAATTTACTTGCGACACCAATATAAGTATACACGTTTATATTCTACGAGTAATTTGTATTATTTTTATGTTATTGCTCAAACCACAATTATTGTAACTGTTTTTTGTTCCGTTGTAAAAAAAAAAAATCATCGGGTTTTGTTTTAAAATTTGATAAATACATTTATCTTGTCAATACTAAGTATGAAATATACTTACCTAATATTAAAACGGAAAAAAATTTAATAATAACATCGTCATGATTGTATGATTCATATACGACCATATTATTATTTTCGGCAACAATACGTGAAACGATTAATTCTAGTTTAATTTTTACTACAAAAGTTGTTCGATAAATTATTATTTTACAATTGTTTCAAACATCATCTGCAAACCGTTATTATTAAAAAATAATAATATATATTATACGATATATGTATTTTGTACACACAAACGTTATGCATGATAAATTACACATGAAATAATAGTAATGTAAATAGTAGGTGTTAGGTATCTCAAGCTGGTATAACCAAAAACATTTTACATTATGTGATTAATTATGATTTTCAACTAAAAGCGGCAACTCTAATATGTATTAAAAATAGAAATAATAATAAAAACTGGGGTTTAGTTTTAAAAAATCAATTTTAAAAACGAACATTAATTAAACTGCAATAAATACCATTTTTTTCAAACATAATCACTCCCACGTTCCGGCATAATAATAAAATTATTTATGAAAATAAATATCCTAAAGGCATATTTATACACCGGTCCTTTCAAATAAAAGTGATATTAAATACCACAATATCATACTTTTTGTAATATATTTATCCTATTTTTTTTTTTTGTTTTAATGGATACAATTTAATTTTAATAATTACAAGTAGGTACCTATAATTTTATTTTTTCATTACCACTTGCTTTGGAATGAGGTTACAAAAAATAGCACAATATGGGACAATGGAAGCAGGAGGATAATCGCCTACCCCCCTGAACACGCCTCTACTATAGCCGTGAAAATTTATTCAAACGTATCAAAACCTGAAATCCAGTGGTTCGTTATTCGTGGTTACATATTATTTCAATCATAATTATTATTTTTGTTCGGTTCAATGCAAAACTTATCAGAAAAACGTACAACCAAATATCTACATTACTGCAGAGGACCATCTCGCTTTAATGTACATATTATTATGGTACTATAACTATAATACAACCTATCCGTCAACGCGTTATAAAATAGGTATGATATGATATTATATGCATAATCGATTTCTCCAGATACCGTAGTCGGTCCAACAAGGCTACAGTAACTATACTAACTATTGCGGCAACAACACTGTTACCGTACTTAAGCTACAAGAACATTTCCGCGTAAACTATACGCGTACACATCTACAATGCGGCTAAACCCCGCTTTTGTTCCGGAAAAACACAAATTTTCAAACGCTATAATATTATCATAATAATAATACTATGTTTATCGATTCGGGCGAGAGGGAAAGCGCGTTTATATTAGTTTTTCGTCCGTCGCACTGAATATAACCGAACAATATAACAACGATTAATAATTACGATAATATAATATATAATAATATATCTAAACTCGTTCGCGTTATGTTTTTGGAAGGGATTGTGGCAGTGCGCATAATATATATAGTATAATTTATACATATAATATACAATATATTATAATTCGATCAATGGTTGTAGACGCAATAATACATTGACAAACGAACAAAGCCGAAGTGGATACGGTGACCATAATACGGGGTGTGGGGCAGTAGTAATATATTGTATAGTGCCTCGTGATGTTCAATAATGTTGAAATCGATGATAAATCATAGAGTTCGAAAAACGATTCTCGATTAAAATTGCGCTATAGCTTAAGTCCCTTCACTATTCTTCAACGCGCGTACCTATATAATATGATGTGTAGTTTTTCCTCACGCGTGTAGGTATACGCGAAAAGCCCCGAGAGTGTTTTTGAAAAATGACCTATTCCGTATTCGAAGTACCAACTACTATAATAATATAGTCTCGATTTTCAATCGATAGTCAGCTGGGTCACGTGCAACTATTGGAGCACACTTCTTCTACCCGAAAAACGCCCGATCGGAGATAAAGATTATATTTTAATATAATCACGATAGTGAGTAATAATAAAAATATGTCAATAAAAAACCCATATACGATCCTGCGAGCCGTATTATGGCTCGAATTATAAAATACACAGTTTTAATAATTTAATAATAATTATAACTAAATCGGTGGCCAACGTAATCCTCAGCATTCCGCATCCCTCGTCACATTCGACGGACGACTGAGGCTGCGGTACAGTATATTAAACATAAATACATAATATGTTCTGTGTATACAATATATATTATTATAGTATAGTATGTATTATATATATATAAATGATATATTTCGCGCGCGCACGCACGCAAACAGACATTAAGCCCTGCTAAACGGTCGCGTCGATCTCCGACAATGATGAGTAAGCGATGAATCCATTACCACCGGCGCGCGTGTTTACATTAAAGGACATTCCAATTTGAAGGGTTGTCGTTGGGGCGGGGGCGGCGGTGGGTTTGCCGATTATAAGGGTGGTGTGGAAAAGCAACCGGAGAGGAGGGGAGGGAAGTGAATATCGGGTAAAAGGACTGCCCTCGGATGTCAATAGCACTCCTCGCACTCTTTAATATATCGGTCTCCACACACACACACACACACACACACACACACACACACACACACACACATACTACACTGCTTCACCCGCCACACATAACCGACAGTGCTTCTCACCGTCACCACACCGCCCGCGACCAAAACGCAACCCGCCGTCGTAGTGGTCGTACCGGGTGTGTATACCGAAAACGTGCATTATATTTTTGTGTCGACCGCCGAAAACCCTTCCCGCGAGGTCCATAAATAATATAAAATGCGCGTATATATACACAATATAATATACAATATATTTCCTTTAAATGTCTTCGGGGGACCGAGAACGTTTCTCTAATGTCACCGCCGCCGCCGCCGCCGCCGATTTGCTGGAAACACACGGCTACGACATCGTACAATAAAAGTCGTCGTCGTCGTACTATATACGCCCTTGTGGGGCGCAGTATAACGGATCGCATAAGCAGCGGCGATTGGCGGTGGCGGCGCCCACTCGACGCTCGTGGAGAGAACTTTCCACTTATTATTTTATTTTACTTAACGGTTTTGGTCCCGACGCCAAACATCGCCGCGAATTAGAAACCCGGCCCGGCCATATATTATTTTATCCGAGTGGCGCGCGTTGCGGCCCCCACGAACGACGCTGCAAGTGTTTCTCACACGATTTCCAAACTACTACAAACTATATACATTATACGATTACAACACCCGACTAGCGTTTTACGAAATTAACACGAAAGTTACGGCCGAACGTTATAACGCGCTAAACGAGACAAATCGTTTATGAATCCGACTGCAATGTGTGCGACCGTTTGACAGACGTGCTGGACGACGGTTATTGATCGATACGAGAGGCTTTCATTTTTCCAACGACTTTTTTTTTGCTGTCGTTGTGATTTTCGATGATCTATTATCGTTTTTTTTTTCGGCTTGATAAAATGAGTTTTACTTATTATAATATGTTTAAGCTTTAATCCTATTCGATAGTATTGTAGTATAAACGCGGGCTCAAAGTAATTAACTAAACAAAATGCACAGGTATAGGTAACCTACATTAATCTAACTTTTTAACTATAATTGTTTCCATATGATCAATAAATTATGGACTATAGTCTAAAAACAAGAAAAAATGTTCGAAATCAACGATTTCATATGATAATTGAAATGTTTATTATTTTTATTTTATTTATGGGCAATAAAACTTTATAATTGAGTGTAAAAGTATAAAAAATATATTTATGCATAAGCTGCAGGAGACATAAAATTCAATCAAACGCATACACGTCAGATATCAGGATTCAAAAATAAAGTTTTACCGCACTTACATGATATTATATGTAGGTACCAATCTGTATCACTTGGGGCATTCAAAAACATCGAAAAATATTATTAAAAATGTTATTGCATAGTACAATATGCATTGGATGAGTGTATAAGCTGATTAGGCACCGAATCTTAAATTTGACGTAAGAACTACGAGATTTCAAAGTTCAATTAACAAAAAAAATCAACCCGGTGATCATATAAAGCTTATAGCTAGCATCGAATATCGTCATACTGATATATTTTTTATTCGAATATGTTTAAAAACAATTTAGACGTTTTTAAACCACCGGTATCGCAGAATCGACATGAAAATAATGGTTATTGCCAATCATAATAATTGTGTACATGAACTATAATAATGTTGAGCGTCTCGGAATCGTACAACTCCAGTGACATACGGGAAGGGGTAAATATGACTCACCCCCCCGCCCGTGCGGTAATCTGCCACAACAAATGTTTACTGACGTGTATAATATGTACAATCATTATTATAAAGAACGGGACAGGAAGTTATATATAATATATATATATATATATGTATTATGTATACTATCAAGGTTTAAGAGGAATGCTCAGCCATTTATATATACACTGACATTTATAATAATGATAATAATAATACTAATTATAACTAAATAACCACATGTCCATATAGTACATATACATAAATACATATTATGATAAAAGGATTGAGACACATAGGAGGACGTTCCGAGTTAACCAGATGAATAGCATTCAACAGCCAAACAAACGTTGTCAGATATCTAAAGAAATATAAGCCGGAACAATATCAAATGTACATACAGAGACTGCATACTACTACTATTACTACTACTACGCGACTATAGCCGGAGACAAACTGACGTACGAATCGATTAACTGGAGCACCACAAACAGCAGTAGTTGTATACTACTCCACCGCGTTTTGGCAATAATAATAGTCGAGGACAAAGCACAACATATTATTTCTCAAAACACAAACTCGTACCCATGCACCCACACCCACACACACACACTATTTGTATACATAATATATTATGTACAATATATTACGTCATAAATCATGTCAAAGTATTTCGCTCTATGTATATTATTATTGGGTTCAACACGGTTTTGATACAACTGTAAGTTAATTGAAATTCGTAGTTAAATGCATATATATATATATGTACACAATAATATCTAAGTAACATCTACGTGTCTTAATTAAAACATGTTTCAAACAATGAATTAATACACTACCTACCTATAATATATACTTATTACTTATCGAACGACTTTCCGCCGGATTTCAAACACGGTATAATGATATTATTGCTATTTCTGTTACTAACCAGACTCTAATGCGATTTAAAATAAGTATATGGGAGTACTTTGGAGATTTACTGTTATATTTTTAAACTCATTCGTTCGGTCTCCTCCGTTTGAAACGCGTATATTAAAATAATAATAATATGTGTTTAGGCGGTAGGTACACTTTCTTATATACATCACTATTGTAAATATGATTGAAAAAAATAGATCATAAGAAACGGTACGTAGAAATATTGTTACATCTTCGTAATAAAAAAAAAAGAGAAAAAATGCCATAAATAGTATGTATCATATTCTACTTCTTTTCCTTTCCAAACAGTTTCTTAAGGACTAATACGTATTTAATGAGGTCGAGTTCAAAGTGATTTACTGACATCTTTTACGACTACGAAAATATTTTGTATCAGAATATAATGTAATAAATATTGTGTGTTTGAAAAAAAATTTAAATGTCTGTGCACAAGATAAATGTGTCACTATATATATATATAATATCGGAGAAAAAATATCGATTTTTAAACACTTAGTAGATAATAATATGTATATGGAAAAAGATATCCACGTGCGCGGTTAGTGGTTACGGGGTAGTTCATTAAGGGTTCGGTTAAAATAATATACGCAAAGATAACAGAATTTTATACCGGTAGTACCTAAGCTATTTCGTTTAGTAGCACCTATTGTTCGCATGATTTATTGAACTAAAAACAGTTCTTAACAATGTGTGCTTTTATGCAACTTTCTACAACTCTACATTATAAAATCTTGGCTGTTTAAACTGTTTATTTTGTTAATAAAATATAATATATTCTAATTTCTAGGTATATTGAAGTAAAGTATACCAACTTATTCGAGCAGTATGATTATGCAGACTCGTTACTCTCAGTTTTATTTTTAAGAAATCAAAATCCTACGTTACATCCTGTGTTTGCATAATATAATATACAACTTAATAAACTAGCAACGCACAACTATGTTGATGTGTTTGAAACGTTAAACTTAGATTCACGAAATTGTTAACAATAACAACATTTCAAATTAAATAGTTTAAACACCACCGTCGTGAAATTCTTATGAAAATTTAAACAATTCGGATTTTTTTAATAATTTATAAACAGAAAATAGTCAAAACTACGTCATCAAGATAAACTTACTTTTGCAAGATATAATATAATGATAAATTTCAGGGAATAAACTGAAAGGACTTTAATTAAAATAAATGTAGCGAGGCATTATCTTAATAGATGGGTTGGTTTACCATTTGGATAGTGATACAATTCAGTAATTATTACAAAAGTGGACAGTAAACAGAAAAATAGAAAAATCAAAATCGACATTTTTATCGTTAAAATATTAGTTAGTACCTTATAATGACGTGACTAGTTTTTAAAAGGATTCGTTTGTACTTTGTAATATATTTCTTATGCGTCGATAATTATTTCGATCGCACCAACGTAGTCGTTTTAATCTGTACGTCCAATATCTGGAAAACAATCTGAAAGAGGTATATAAAATAGTTTGTTCAGAGTTGAAAATTGTTTTATAGATTTCTTCCAGTCACATGCTCGACATCCGGGAGTAGTATTTCATCTGCCCGTTATTTCCGACGCGTCTGTCGTATTCCCATTGTCTTAAAAATGTCGTTTTTAACATGAAACTTCGGGAAAACAAAACAATAACTCAAGGAAAAAAATCGTCGCGAAACTAAAGTTCTAGACTCTATTAGTGGTCCTGGTGCGTAGAGTTCTGTTTTTAAATATTAGAATAACACCTAAAGTCTTGAACCTGCGGTAGTGCTTTATTCAGAATTCACTAATGCCCGGCATGTTCATCCATAATTCCTCTTTATACAACTTTCGATAATTTTATAATTGAATAATGCATCAGCAAGAGCTTAAAATCCAAAAATTTAAACCGCCGAACGAATTATAGCATAAAATATATAATATGAATAATAGTAAATTAGCACTTGTTTGCTTGTTGACTGCAACTCATCACAAAAATCTATTATTTTAAGTCTACGCGCAATTGTGCAAGAGCATGATACTTAATAAAAAAAACACTAAATGAATATTAATCCGTCCATGTTTTAACTGGATATGTACTATATATGTGTATTGTGTACCTACTACAAAAAATAGCATTTATATCAATACATTTAATTTAACTCTCGTCCACAATAAAAATTTTATAGTATAAAATCAATTGGTATATGGACCATTGGACCTATTATATTACAATCATAATTACTATATTATATTAATGCGTTTTATATTTTCAAGTGTTTAAAGCGCCGATTGAAAAATTAAACTAAGTGGCTAATAAAAACAAAAATGTATTGGCGTATATATTTTATTTTTAAGAACCATTGGAACAAAATTAAATGCTACCTCGATAGATAAGCACTCGAATTAAAATTAGCGTATATAATGTAGACGGTAGCTTTGCGGCGATATTATTACTAACAGCTGGTTTTGAAAATTCTTTACATTACATAATAAATAAATATTATTATACATAAAAGAAAATACGATTATTTATAATTTATACGGCTTAAAACACATTTAAAAGCACTAACGTTTGATATAATAATTCAAAATGAAAAAAAAAATAACGGAAAATTGCATTTGGTACATTATGGTGTTCTACTATAGTTTTCCGTACAATCACATACGATGTAATTTATTACGATGGTACATCGAAGTACACAAAACAGTATTACAATAAAACACGAAAAATAAATGGTTACGATCGCCCAAAATAGATGATACCATTTTCCAAAAGAATCGTAAAATCTAGTAATTTTCCATCGGTTCTTATAGCACCTTAAAAACAAAACGAGTCCTCCGAAATTTGTTCTTCAAAACTTTATCCATTTAAACACTTTATGGTGTCCCATAAAAATGTCACCGAAACCTTGACACGATTAAGATACTCGGTGTACGTATCAAGTGCGTTAAAAAAAACTTTTATGTATATTATATAAATTATCTTTATTTATTAGCAAACTCATAATATAATCGTCGCATGAACGGCAAACGTGACAAAAATTGAAAATTGATAATATTTTTTAATTTTGTGATATGAAAAGACTTGTCGGAAATCTCTAGGGATATTACATTATGATGATGATCTTATCGTCGGGCAACTAACTCCATTTAAAATATAATATATTATATACCCAACAACATATTGCTGAACAAACTTTATTTTTATTTTTTAATAACTCTATAATTTATTGCATATAATATTATTCTAGGATATTCCGTAGAAACACGATATTATTATTTATCTGCAGGTATTTTCGTGTTGACATCAATAGTAATAATAATAATTCTGAATTTATATATCGATCATTTACACGTGCGCACGACGGAGGGCACGTCGTATATTTGATAATTTAACCACTGTACACAAAATTAACAGCGACAAAGTTTTACACACGGGCGCAATGCACACATTTCAATCAGTGGTGTACCTATATTTAGGGGAGGGGTAAAACCCTCCAAAAGTAAAGTACCCATCATGTGTGTGTAGAATTATATTATTAATTAAACGGTCGGGAATCCCGACTCGGGTTTTTAACCTCCCCCCACCGAAATTATACCCTATATACGCCACTGGTTGCAATAATATATCGTCAAATAGCACTTCAAAGTGGATAAGTGGATCGATTTCTTTCCGTTTCCGAGTAAAACGCGACGACCTCTCCAGAGACAATCGCGACGGTTCTTTTAATAGATACCCGCAATATGCCACGTCGTTGTTAAAAGGTTCGACAGTATTCCCAAGTCGTACACAAGGTTGATTTCAGTAAACGATCTTCGGGTTTAGTCGTCAGTACCACAATGGTCGTTGTTACCCATACTATCTATATAAATAATAAATATAATATGTCATCTCACACAGAAACCTCGTGGAAAAAAACGATCCTCCCATATGTGAAATGTGTAGAGTGGACTACACAGTCAAACACATTATCACCGAATGCCAAAAATACGAAGACACGAGAAAAAAATACCACATATCCCAACAAATCGGAGAATCGCTTGGACCTGACCCTCAATAAATCATAAACATCTAACAATATACAAAAGAAATTCATCTATATAACTTAATTTAAACCATACAATAACATATTAAGTTAAACATACATTTGTAAACTAATTTTAAGTTAATGTCAAACTAATGGCCATAATAGAAGCCGATGTTTTTTTTAAAAAAAAACAATACGAAATATATATATATATATTTATTTAACATTTTAACAAGCTGAACCCGTGCACTTCGTTGCCCGTTAAATGTACCATCTCTATATGACTCAAACTTTGTTCAATTTGTTAAATAATATTTGGTGTATGGTGTTTAAAATTATAATCTTAACTTTTTCGCAGCAGTATATTATCAGCTAGGCAATCTATCTGTGGTAGATCGCGGACCCCTAGTTTGTGCGTAAGTGTATGATTTACTCTAAAGTATCAAAGTTATATCAAGTTTGTCGTATTCTACCTATGGTGGATTAATATAATCAATTAATACAAAATCCTAACCTAACCTGTTGCGTTGCTGTTGTATTTTTGACATCCAGATTTCCTACTTTTCCGGTAGATTTTCCTAAAACTTTGTTTCATTATAACCTTCTCCCTGATATACCCTTTTGTTTAAAAAAAAAAATCAAGAAGATCTGAGAAGTAGTTCCAGAGTTGACCCTGTACAAAGATTTTCATTTCACATTTATATAGTTGAAGATATTGACAAAAAATAATAATACAAATCAACAAAGGTGCCCGTAACCAATAGCAAGCAATATACAATACACTATTAATATTTTAATCCGCAACTTCACCTGCTGTTTTGGCCATGTCACCAGGTGTGCACTTAAGAGGCCATAACTCCAGAACCACTAATCGCAGAGCGTACAAACTTCACAGAAACCATCCACATATCAATTTTAATATGCCCTGACATTTTTATCGAAATCGGTTTGGTGGATCTTGAGTTATAAAATTTATTCAAAATGTACACTTATTTTTATATATAACTAGATATACGTTTGCGCACTTTGTCTATAAATTTTCGAAACGCTGTTTTCGTATGTGAATTATTATGTCTAAACATATTATTATAAACGTTTTGAATATATATAATATTGTACATTATACAAAGTGATTCACCGAGTATGATCATCTCAAAGTTTTAATTTTTTTTTTTTTTTTATTGAATAACCCGCGGCAACATAGGTCATTGGGTGCAAGTTTTCATTTATAATAATGAATTTATTCAAATTTAATATTTGGACATTTTAAATATACTTAAAGATAATTTTTTCAAATTCGTTATATTTTTCCTTTTACTTAAAGAGTGTCCTGTGGTCATGCAAACTTCTGTTTTTCAAATGAAAACCCCCTTTATTACTGTAAATTAGGTAAGGTTAGCGTTATGTAGTGGATATTTTTTCTGAAAATGTTGACATATCAAGTTCAAAATTCTAACGATCGTTTCACTCGAGTGGTTTCTCAGTTATTAAATGTTAGTATTAGGGATAATAGGTACATGCTAATGTGTTCAGATGACAATGACTATAATAGTGTTATGAAAATTGTAGTAATTAATATTAATCTAAAAAATGGTCCTAGTATAATAATTAATACTAGATCTAATATTATATTTACCTTATGCTATTGTAAAACCATTTTTAAGGACTATATCTATTATAATAACTGAGAAACTACTCTTTTGGATATTGAATTAGATACTTACATCTACATTTTCAAAACAACTATTCACTAAAAAACTGACAGTAAACAGAAGTCTGTATCGCCACAGAACACTCCTTATAAGTATAGTAGAGAAAATTCAAGAATTTGAAAAAATTGGTCTATATAGACTCATATGAGTATATTTTAAAATTACAAAAATCAGAATTCTAATAATTACATGGCCTATTGAACGAAAAAAGGGGGGGGGTGATCGTGTTTGGTGAATTACCCTGTATATACAACGTATTTATGTGGTACCTACCGATAAATACATCTATCGAGGCGATAGAATTATTTCGATCGATAGTTTCACGGTGGTAAGCACAGAGGTCCACTTTCGGAGTTTTCAGCGTCACGGGGATAGTAATAATATTATTGTTATTACTTATTGGGATTTTCGAGCGTTATCCAGCTTTGGCGCTGTCTTTTGACCAGCCGGCTGTTTATCGTGGCGATTGTAAATTCCACAAAAGGTCGGATGAAACGTTGTAAACTCCGCCTCGACAATGTTGTGGTGCATAAATTATATATATATGACTTGACTGGTTAACAATAAACGCAATATTACTGCGTTCACGTTTTAATAAAACTGTTCATTCTATCCATTCAACGAATTCTACGACAGGGTCAATTATGAAACATAATTTTATTAAATACATCGTATAAATTTCAATATTCAAAATTCAAATAACAATTAAAATAATTTCTGCGTGAAGTAGGTAATATTATTTTTAAATACAAAATATACATGAAAATAATAATAATATGTCAATCAGTAGCGGATCCAGAGGTTATTCGAGGATACGAGAAGGACTTACAAAAAAAAAACTTTTTATTACTTGCCAAACTCTGAATTTAATATAAAATAATGTTCAACAAGACGTGTTTATAATTGTTTTTTTACTCGTTCGATGTATAGTTGGGTCAGACGCGTGTAATTAGAACATCAATTTTTTCGATAAAATTATTCTAGAGAACCTTACGTTCTTATTTCATGTTTTATTTTTAAATTTTAAATTTTAAATAATGCATTTGAATAAACTTTGTTCTTAGAGATTCTGATGCTGGATCGATAATATGGATATGGATCTAGAATAACGAACGATCTTCGGCGTTATCAGTACAAAGCTGGAAATCAAGTATTTGTACCATACCACGGTTATTTCGTCAGTTCAAAATGAAAAAAAGGTTGATATTATTATTCTTATTTTAATTTTATTTAGAAAAATAAAATATAAATGTACACGCTATTTGGAGCCCGGTTCGTAATATTTTTCCGACTCACACGTTAACAATAACATTATTTTCATGCTAAATTTCCATTCCGTGTTCCAGGTGTTCCTAATTGTTTTGACGTGATACTCGTCGTATTTTTCAAGCCAAGTTTTCATCTTGAGATTTTTTCCAATAATAAATTGTTGTTATACTACGTTAGTTTTAAACGCGCTACGAAGCTTTGAAATTTTTTATGAAGGCAATTAAATTGTCTTTCTCAATTTTTATGACTTTTATTTTGGTTTTCTAAATACTAATTTATTTTTAAATGTGCTCAAAAAGGTCATTAATGTGCACAATATATTAATGGTTGTAACAGCTAGCACAGTCCCAAAATGTAGGGAGGGAGTCTATTAGTAAATAAACAATCGCCCAATCACAGTAAGATCACACCACCCTTTTATTAGTCTCAACAATATATAAAATTCACAATATCTCAAATTATATATTGATAATATTCCATATTTATAAACTTAAAAATTAAAAAAAAAAATATGTTTGCTTCGGAATATCAAAATACTAACATTTGAAATTTTCATTTTATTTTACGGAAATGTATTGAAGTAGTTTTAATAATACACTAAAATTATAGAAAACAAACATAATCTGAGAAAAACGCACACGCTCTAAATTGTTTTATACACCAAAACATTTCCTGGTGGAATTTACCTCGCAGATACCTACTCATATTTTGTCTTTACGTCTTTATTATTTCTGGTGGAATTTATACGACATGTGCTCACCTGCCATGTGCTTGTATCTTGCTTACGAGGGTGGTCCCCCCCCCCCCAAACTAATCACCGCGAAGATCCATATTATAATATAGGTATGAATATGCTAGGAATTTGAGACAGTCGAGACGACGGATACGTTTAGATTTGTTCGTACTTATACAGCTATACCTATTATTATTTGGCCGACCGACGATTTTGTGGTGCGTCTAGTATATTATACAAATTTGTTTAATTAACATTTTTGTTTTTAGGTTCTTCTTTTTCGTCACGTACCTATACGTTCATTTTTGCAGGGGACAGACCAAACGCAATTTTTATATATACCTAGACGGTCGAAAGAATGAGAAAAAAAAAGAAACGAAAACTAGTTATTCGGATAAACGGCTCATGAATATAAAAATCTATCGTTGCACGACCGAACCCTGCAACCCCCACCCGATATCCATGTATATAGCCGTAACTCCCGTGCATCTAATTTGAGATTAATACAATTTACGCGATTTTTTTCGTATTTTTTCATTTTTACTATGTTTAAATGAACTGACATAATACAAAGGACGTGCGCGATATTCTTCCGTGATAAAAATATTTTAAAAAGACCAGGCCATCACTTCAGCTTAGCAATTTTGTTTTCATTATAAAGACTACAACTGTTTACTGCACAGTGTTTCGCGTTTGTCCGATAATTTTTTTTTCCTCTAATCGCTGTGCCGCAAAAGCCTCATTGTAATACATATAGTAATATTCTAACTGTACGATGTTGAAGTTCACTATAGCTATAATATTTAAGCTTAAATATTTTCCCCTCAATTAATGTTTCGGTCACGTACGACGTTAATTCACATCCAATTCGTTTTACGGACAAAAAATAGGTATATAGAACGAAATATAATACCATAAATATAACATGTTATAAAAAAATAACGAAAATGTTTTACATACAATGAAATTGTATTTTACAACACATTTTTAAATCTGTATTTTAATCAAAGCGGCTTTATATATTATATATTATGTTTGTGTAATTTTTATCATACAACGTGTGTTGTATTTTATAGCGATGTTAAATACTTAAATCCCTTGTCGGTGCATAATAATATATGCATTACGATTCAGTTTAATTTAAAAATAATTTGTAAAAGATACAACTTGGTTACCTACATAAAATATAAACGTTTTAGTGTGTCACTGGTATCCCCTGCAGCAACCACGTTATAGAACGCGAATTATAATACGTCGCAACACGCAATAAGTTGGGGAATTATTATTAATATTTACTATCAAAGCGAGAGCTCTGAATTTAGGTAAATGTATAAGTTATAATTATCTTAACAATTTAGATTCACATTATTTAAACTTTATCGGGCTTGGTTTAGTTTAATCCAAACCCTATAGGTAGGTAACTATTAACTTGGAAACAATGGCTGTATTATCATTGGCATTTCACTATTCCGATGTATATTGTATATATATTGAATACTTTTCGAAACAGTTTTCCGGACACGTTGAACACGAAACATAACCATAATATAATACATACAAAAAACATATACATTGTATTAGAGTGATAAAATACGTATAAGATTTTTTATTATTTCAAGCATTTATCCTGGAATCGGGATTAAAAAAAACAATCATAGCTTGTTTGGTAGAATAATATTAATGAAATATGAAATATTTATGCGTCAAATTCCGGCTAAAATTTAACACATGAACGTATCTAAATAAAAAATAGCATACATTGTTCGATTAAACTAGTATTTTTTTAAAGGAAAAAATAATTAATTTCTATTTCATATTATTTCCAATTATGATATTGTTATCAAGTTTTTTTTTTTATTTATTGCACGTATTATACCTCTACCTATTAGTTCTAGAAAATAATGTCTACCTACTTAATATCTGCAACGACTAGATGCGAAAATGATATAAAAAAAAATCACATCGTACCAGCTTACCATGTTCTATATTACTTAACATAATGTGGTATACGTATATTACAACACCCAATGAATAAAACCAAATTATTATATTATAATAAGCTTTCTGCGCGAAAGTGTGGTTCTGAAAGCCGATAAAACCGTGTTATATCCAGACTAATTATTGTTGTGAAATTGCATTAAAAAAATAAACCCCTTTTATATAGATATAGGTATGTATATATAGCGTGTTAGTGTTTTGCTATCTTTCAGTTTTATATTATTTTCTTTATGGATATACAAAGTGTGGACTGAGGGGGGGGGCAATAATAATTAACAGGCACAACGGATTTTTCCTAATCGTTAATTAACATTTTTCATCCTCGGGGAATGGAAGCTTGTGAAAAATGTATATATAAAAAAAAAGTTGTTTGAATAATATTATGTTTTTGAGACGCAAAATAATTGATACGCTCTCCGGGCATATCAAAATATTGGATACAGAATACCGTCACTCATCATATTATATTTTAGAATTAATTAAGTAATGAAGTTTACTAAAATAAGACAGCTTGAAACCTTTTTTTTTTTTTAAAAAAAACATTTAAAATTAAAGTAATTTTAATTTCCATAAAATTCAAACAATACAATAGTATAATTAAAGATATATTATAATAAATTGTAGGTACTTAGTTTTGTTGTTGAATATAATAATATGTTCTTCTCTGACTGTAGAGTTCAAAATAAAATATTTTCTGTTTTAATTAATATCGATTGTGCACAGTGATAAATAATTTCTATTAATTTAAGTATTTTTCAAGACGCATCTTCAAATTATAAGCAGCAAGTTATAATTTATAATTAAAATATTCCTAAAACTGTGCCATACTATAATCGATGAATATGACGAAAAAAGAGCTAAAAAAATTTAAATGATTCATTTCTCAGAATATTTTACAAAAATTAATAAGTGAAATCACCGAGCTCGAGTTAAATGCATTTTATAGCTTGGTCAGTACCAATTAATTTTAACAACCGTATGTACCACGTTAAAACAAACAAAGCATCCTTATGTTGTCGATTATACCTATGTTATTATCTAAGTGTTTATTATATCTATTAAGTTATAATGAGTGTAAGTTACAAGTATAATGAGTTCAAAGTAATATCAATTATAATAATCACTTATCAATGTAATAATAATATAATATAATGAATAATATTAAAAAAATGTTCGTGTGAAGATAATATTGTATACATTAATATTAACTGTATACACTTCTTAATGCTACCACTAATAATTATTACCACTAACCACGATAATAATATGCGTATATATACATATTATATTTGTTTAGCACAGTCAAGCCTTAACGCGTACAATGTCCAAAAACAAACTTTGCCGTCACTCCAGCCATTATTGATCCGTTCAAAACTATAAATGTTAGTTTAAACTAACCTAACACGATAAGAAGATGAAGTAAAACTGATAGCGACGTATCTCTGTTTCGCGAGTTACTATGATTTTATTTTTAAGACGTCTCAGTATCATTTTCTAAAACTATAATTATTATTTTAACAAGAGTTTTGTGGTTATATTATTATAATGTTGTGAATGATTTAGCACCATAATAATTATCACCGGGGACAGATAAATATTATTTATGATTAACCGCAAAATATTAGACATAATAATCTCTTTAAACCCTCGACGTGTACGTATATTAATCTACATAATTTTAATAACGGATGGAACAATCTTTTATAACATCGCGTGCTTTTTTTTTGTCTTGTAAATAATTAATAATTTTATTCCATATTATTTTAAGAGTAACCAAAACCGTTTATCAAAATAAGCATCTAAGCTAATTTTAGTCAAATTACACGGATTCGTTTATTTTCATTTATCCTATTATTAATTCGCTTAGTGAACTTATAAAATGAAACGCATTAATCGTTTGTCTGGTTTCATAATGATATTATGGCGAATTTAATCCGTTTTACTGAATAAAAAAACTTCTCTTTGGAAAAGGATAAAACTAAAAGGCATCAATTAGAATCAAAATCGAAAAAAAAAGAACAGCCATTCACATATCAAACACAACATTTATGCGGTACACGCGCGTTTCGATTGTAAAGGAAAACTATAAAAAGGGTACCGGCGCGACGTTATATATTGAATAGGCGTTAAAACGAATTGTGTTTATACATATAAAAACGATACTCGCGGACCGTTTTCCCCCAGGGCGGGAGTGGAACGTGTGAGGGTCCTGGGAAAACGTATTTTAGCGATCGTTAAAACACGACCGTTGCCGTCGTCGTCGCCGCCGTGACTGACGATCAGAAGTCATCTGTGAAATAATTTTATATTATATTATATTATATATACTGTATGTTATGCATCTTAAGTTGTAACGCCAAGTAATAACAGAAAAATCGACTTTACTCTTTTAATTATTGTCATCAACCAAATAAAAATCGCCAATGAAAAGCATAGACACGCTCGTACTCTCTCATTTTTTTAAATGTAATTTTATCCTTCTCTAATCATTAAAAAAAAATCCATTCAATATAATATACTTCATTAATAGTATGTCGTATCGTCGAACTCATTATTTATTTATTTATATAAATATAATAATGTATTATGTATATACCTATATTTATTTTAATGTACGTCTTGTGAATATTGATGCCAATTGGTTTTATTAATAAAAGTGTTAATACTATGTGCAGATATAATAACAAGATGGTTAACTATACTACAATTAAACAAACAAAAATCGTAATCTCAATCCATTGGGGAAACTCAACTCGAAACATTAATCATTATTTTATGTTTCGGATATTAGCGCATAGTCGTGGTCACCGTGAAATCAATGTCGCCGTCGCGTAGGTGCATACCGCATTTACCACGGTAACGATGCAAATATTTACTTACGATTACTGTGGCCGAAAAACTATAAAAATAAATCAATAAATTATTATTAAATTAGGTATGACAACGATTTTTTAACAACTATTTGATAAACATAATATAAGATACAGTGTCGTTAGTCATTGGTGTTGTTATATCTATATACAATACAATACAGCTGCTGGTCTTGTATAATATGTGAAATGATGTATAATAAAATATATTTCCACTATAATAATATTATCATTGTACATTTGTATGCTTGTAATGTTATTGCGCATAAAATGGTATTTTGCCAAGTGGCGACGAACTGCTGTCTTATTCGTAATAGAATACCTACGGAAGAGGTGAACTCGAGGAAATGAAAAATTCTTTACTCACGTAGACATTTATATGTATACTTTTATATTGTTGTATATTATATTATATTATTATGTGCAGTTAAACGCGTTCTACGCACAGGTGCCGGGAAACATTTTGGCAAGGTTCCGGGTTCGCCTCCGTCGACATTTACATATCCGTGTCGCTGATCTTGGCGGCGACTTCCGATCTTGCATTTTCGTCGACGTCGACTGCAGGCACCGCAGCCACCGAAGTCGACGTGATCATCCGGGGTGAAAGAATATAATATAGGGGTGGTTGTTGGAGGATCTGGTACGAGTGGGGAAACTCCGACGACTTGTCGGGCACGGGATAGGGTACACGATTTTCGGGAGAGACGGTGAAAAAGTGGACTGATGGGGGCGCCGTGTAGCCGGTAATCCGAACCTGCAGGCTCGAAATGGCCTGATAATCAAATTTAACGGACTCGCACTTCCGGCACACACGCTCTCTAGTCTCCACCACCCTCACCTTCGTATCGTGAGTTTTATTATTATTATTATTTTTATTTTTATTATCATCATCGTTTGTTCATTCTTATTCATTTTTCCACTACGGGTTTCGTACTGTATACTATACATATTATAAGGTAATATCGTGACTCGACGCTTAGGTTTATAATATAATGATATTACGCGTACACCATAATATTACACCTACCCTATATCATAGGTATTATACTTTATATGCTGACTTCGAGGTCCTATTTCTTCTTCTTAACGATCCGGAATCCAATCAAACTCGAGCTGCACGACGTCATAATAATATTTAACGGTCATCGTAGACTTATCATAAACGAACGCGTACGCCGGGCGTATGATGATAATATGGTATATTATATACCTATGCATGAGTATAAAACACGCATATTTATACCATACTATATATATTATGATATAAATATAAAAGTGAGAGAGAGCTTAGGTATAATATCTATCTCGACCAGATGTGTGAGCACTGCAGGCAGACCGTGGTCTACATTCCAAACAGCCTACAGTACCTATATATTATACACGTAACGCGTATCATATCGATACAATCCATACGTAATATATATTAGTAGTTGGCTATATAATATTTTAATCATGTCGTATACCATACCACCTGACGTTTATTAATTATTATGTCGCATTATATTTCCGTTTCGCGTACTGTGGGTACAACAGATAAATACTGTACACGGGCCCATGTAAAACGGTATAGGTGGTAGGTACCTATCTGCGCACTATTATATATAAAAATATACCAAGCGGCTGTAGTAACAGATGTTGTTCGTAAACCGACGACAACCACGTCACACATATTGCTCGATAAATCAATTTCGTTAAAACGTATTCCCGAAATACATAAAACGACACACGTTTCTTATCCTTATCCTTATTCCACCGACATCACGAATCGAACCGCAAAAAACGGTGTGCATGTGCCTAATACATATTATTATTATTATATGCTCAATGTGCGACGTCTTCGCGTCTACACGTCGCAACAGGAAACATAAATCATACACTTATTATCTGTGCTTCGGTAAATATTACGCTTGACGGTAACCGTCGAATATTCTATTCCTACCGCGGTATACGTGAAACGACATTAATTCATAAGATTTTCTTTCCAGATTTGATTTGTCACTCTGCGGATTTATCATCTACGTGCACATATAAATCCTAGCCGAAAAATCGAATTCGATCATTTCGCAGCATTTATCTTACGATTGCACAATCGCAAGAGCGACCTATTTGATTAGTCAACGAAATTCTATTTCATCATTTTAATAATATCTGAGAACGTGTATATTGTTGGTATTTATTAAATTGTATTTGTAGTGTCAATTTAGACCTGAAAATACAATACCTAATTGAGACTATAGAATAATAAATCGTTTCTACGATCCCGTAAAAGCTATTGTATATTTCAGTTATGTTCAATATAATATATCAAGGATTAACCGATGTATAAACCAATAACAGTTAATCATTGGTCATACTCAGTTATAATAATTTTAGCATAAGTACAAATTATTACTTGTAATGTGTTTTTTTTATGTCTGATTGTAATGATTATTATTTTAATACCTACCCGAAAAAATAATTGGATTGCAATTAATATTACCATAAAAATAATTTACCTTGAAAAAATGACACAGGAAACTACATTTTCAACCCAATTAATAATATAAAATATATAATATTAGGTAGCTACTTCTATTTTACATACTAAATAGGTTTTTTTTCTGTTGTATCCAAAAGCTTTTAATATTAAAAGTTGTTTATAAGTTCGGAAATTATAAATCTGTTTTTTAAACCCCAACAATTAGTTATGAGTAAATTATTAACTGATGTAAAATACGTGAATCCCATAAACTCCAAATGTGTATTTTTTTTATACAATTTTATCATAGAAAGTTTTGTTTTTATGTACAAACAATTAACGTCAAAGAAATGAATTGAGTCATAATAGTAAAAGAAAAATAATATTTTAGCATAACATATTTCACGTTAAACATATAAATCAAAGGTCATAAAATATATTATATTTTATACCTATGTGTTTGATAACATTTTGTTCAGCTGGTAAAAAACGAGTATTTTCAACAAACATCTAATAGAGGCAAATATGTAATGAATTACAACAATTATTTAGCAACAGGCCTTAACGAAGTCCAACAAAAATTAAAAATGTTTAACAGCTGACCTCCCGCCTTTTTAGATGAATCCATTGTGTAATAATATTTTTAAGGAAAAATAAATCCATTTTACTTCCATCTTCAGTCGTCCGACTAATAATTTATAAATAATGATCCACTAATTAGCACACTTTCAATGGATAATCTAACATGGCCAAAGGGTGGATCTGAACCCGGGTTTTATTCACGTCTTTGTCCTGCCGACGAAATTATTTATGTTAATAATTACTATGCATTTTATCGTAGCATAAAAACTATATTTTATCGGTAAGTGCTACCATAAAATATGCATTTTTTAATGTATTTAGTTCTTTTATAAACTCTGCAATAATTTGTGAACATTTAATAAATAATGTTTTTAAATATATTTGTTTTGGGTTTACCTGACGTCAAGTTCTTTATTATTATTTTAGATTTCGAGCTAAATACACATTTTATTTCTGTAATAAAATAATAATATTTAAAATTATATTGATTTCTCTATATTTAAAAGTTTTAGGGTATACACTATACCTACAGTCTATAGGCAGATATTTTAGTAATTTTCATATAACTAAGTCTTTTGAAAACAAAAAACCAGTTTGATAGATGTGTTTCAATAAATGTAAGGAAAATTATATAACTATAATAAAGGTGAGCGTGGAATAAATAATGAAACTCAAGCAAGAAGATTTTATGATCTTTAATACACTGATTATTATTTTTCTATTAAAACTATTCAATATATATCACAATCCATTATTACCATTAGCCAAATTGTGAAAACCTAGAAGAGTGCCACATATCAGCTGATGTCTGCAACATCAGTGCACCACATACTGCCAGGATATAATTTATGTCTTAACTTAATATCGAACTACGATTTTAATGCCAATTGATTATGCCAAGTATATACAATCCGCTTTCAAACTTGTGTGTGACCTCATTGGTGGTTTTTCCGTTTCAAAAACTTTTGCTGAAACGCGCACTCAAAACTTAACAATTGCCAATAGGTATTTAATGTATTCCGAACCACTATCGTAGGTGCAATATTATAATATAGTAATAGTTGTTTAAGTTGTAACAAAGATTATATACGAGTTGAAGTTATATTTGAATAATAATTATATGTAAATAACTTCAACTCAATATAATATTACGGTGTATAATATTATATATCCAGTATGTACGTCCACAAGACGAGCGTGTCATCTATTATACATATATATATATATATATATATATATATACCTACTGCAGCTGCCGTTCTGCAATTATGCCGACTTACAAAATACGTACCCAACTGCACCTGATGTTTATCCAACGTTATACATTATTAAGCACCGAAAACGTCGAGACACTGTGCACTCGTGTCGTGTTTGCCGAAATCATACTCTATGGTATCGGCCGCGGCGGCGGGCTTTGAGTCGGATAGATTGGCGGACATTATTTGTCTGTTCATTGACATTACTATTGTGCATAGCGTATTATTTTATATACCGAACATTGATTAATATTATGGATATAAATATAAACATGTGCTACATTATAGGTACCTACCCGTTACATATTATAATTATTACGTGTTGACGTAAAACAATTCGTACCTACCTACCTATAATTAATAATGATAATAATGATATTCGGTCGACATTTATTGAAATGTACTACATTAATACGCCTCGAGGTGTACGCTTTCCTCAAATACGTCGAGCAAATGCGTTTTCCTGGTGATAAGCATTTTAATATTTGTATTTTATACCGCAACGCATTTCAATCTAAAGCAAATTTGGTTTACACGTCCCATTCGAGAATTACGTAATTGTGATCAAGATAATAGTAATAAGGATTAAGGTCTATGTAGATCGGGTACGTGTATATAAGGGCTAATACTGAATAGCAATCAAGCCGTAATAATATTACATCCACCGACCTCGCCTTTTCTCCCACGTCTAATTTATATTACATAATTATTATGGTCATGTTTAAGACCATTTCCAAATCCATTTAAGTAATTTTTTTTTTTATTAATTTCATACTTTGATCATTCATAATACGATAAGCGTGTATTAACAACTAATACGAAGACAGTAAAATAATAATATTTTAATACACGCACGAATAATAAATTAGTTCCCGTACAGATATCTATTAATTTCACGTATAAGTTCTGATTTAACAATGTAAAGTTAAATTTAGATAAGAATAAGGGTCATTATTAAAAATGTTTACCTTTAGAAAAAAAACTTTTATTATTAATTTAAGAGCAACATACGGTTCCAATACTTTTAATATGACACGACATTTTTATTTATATTTTATTTTCATAAAAGAGTCAAAATAAATGATTCCCAGAAACGACATTAATTTTTTTAAATTTATATTTAACACAATTTGGTTTTTTGGTTCTGTTATTGAAGATTTTCTTTTTAATGGAAAGATATTAATCGGTTCTTCCATCAAAGTAACCAAAAAGACCTTACTTCAACATTTTAAATGTCCCTTCCATTTGCTCCATTGTATTCCACATAATTTTGGTATTTATAGGACGAAAATTGAGTTTTCAAGTACAATGGTTAGCATTTAAATAATTTGTTTTACAATATACCGTTGAGGCATTTGAAATATTATGAAAATATGAATTTTTTTCATCACTCTGTAAAATTATCAACTCAGTTGGGAAAAATTAGCATTGATTGTACATTTTAGTTTAGTTTATTTTATTTTAATCAAAATAAAAATATAATTAAATAATAATGATTATACGATTATACAAAAATATTATATTATGCAATTATATTTAACTTTTAAGTGTTTGTGAAAATAAAATAAAATAATTATTGTATAGGTATATTAAGTATATATATTATACCTAATATACATTAATTCCAGGGCCTGGTGCGAATGAAAGTGGGATTTGAAGATGAACCTAAACGATGACATAGAAATTATGCAAATACTAACCCCACTTTTCTTCAATGGGAACAATGGGTATCATAAATACATTTGGATGTTATAACTATTAAATTTGGTTTAGACATCATTAACTTCCAAACGTCTATTTAACGATACAGCTTTTATTTATAAATTCATTTCTGGGCTAAGTTCTTAAAAAAAATTAAAAATTAATTATAAAGTAACAATTTTTAACTTAAGAAATAATCCTCTCATTTTAGTTTGTCATTGTTCTAGTAACTTAATTGTTTATAGTCCAGAGTATCAACTTTTAAACTATTGTAATAGTATATCGAATTTTGATTTTTGTATTTACTCATTAGCCAAACCAAAAAATATTGTACTTAATGAATATTTCTTAAACTGTAATTATAATTATTAGGTGTATTATAAATTTTCTTTTTGTATAGTAATAATTTTAAAAATATGTATTATTACCTATTACAATATCTGTAAAATATCTTTTTGGATAGTTAAATTTACATAAATGAATAAATATAATAAATATAATTAGAGCCTTTAAAATAGTGATCGCTTAATTACAGAAATCATATAATATCAAAATAATTAATTTGGTATTGATCATTTTTGATTTCTCAATTTGTTTTTTAACAAAATTTAAATATCGACAACTCAATTATTAATTCATTTACAATATGAATAAATATATAATAAATAAACTAACATGAAATATGATTATCTTATATAAAGTTTTCTTTTTAAATTATTAAAACACGCTGTTCACCGGTTTAAAAAAAAAATGTTCTTGGTTTTACGGATATTTGTGAGAATTATTTTGTCTTCACTTGAAGTTTTTTCGATTTCACTACGTTACATTATTTGATATCATAAAAATATTCATTTTAAGGAATCATTGAAGTGTTAACAAATTAAAAACAGAGCCGTTTATAAATTTGCGTTCTCTACCCTTCACCAGTACTGATATAAGTACGTGATACGAATTATATTATAATATTATTTAATTCGCAGAAATAACGAAAATCTAAACATATTTGAGTTATTTGGTACGTACGTAATAGACATCCATAATATTATACATATGCAATAAAAACTGATGGCATTCCGGTTGCACCGGACTGCTATTATATATAGGTGATTTGGATAACTTTTTTTCGCCTAGTAGAACTCGAGTATGTTTACTATTTTTTAAGATACGTTACTACCATATAATTTTATCGTCACGTTTTATACCGTCTTTTATGACTATATAATATATATTGACATAATAAATCACGTTTCTTTTTATAGTCTCATTTTTTAAGTCTATAAAACGCACAAATATATACTGTACCTACTAGTTCTTATTCATCGTAATGGTTTTACATGATTTCGTTCTGGGGTAAAGATGAAATTAGAAAAATCTTCAAAACAAATTTCAGTAAATGGTTCGTCGTATATGTATTATCCACAAGAATTTTCAAAGTAATTAAATTCAACGACGCTACAGTTGTAAGTTGTAACATAGGTACTACATTATTTGTGGGGATTAACATAGTTTCACTACATTAGGTGTACACACAATGTAGCAAATTACTATAGCACTCTAAAAATGTATGTTTATAGCGTATAATCGAACATTTTCATTTGTCACGACAATTTGTTACATACAACTTCTTGATGTTGAATCAAAAATGACAAGTATTATACTAAAGAAATAATGAAGAACAATATATTATATATAGATTTAAAAAGATTTTTCTGTTTTATAACTTTTATTTATCAATCATACAACAACATCAACTTTTTTTAAATATGTTGAGCAAACTGACATATTTTGTAATCTGTTCACTATTATAATATTATAGTCACAACCCATCTAGTGACCAGATGTGATGTCAGTACCGACTACCAATTTTTTAGTTTTAAAAAAAAATACATGTCATATACGAGATACATGTAACAACCCCACCTGAACATAAAAAAGGATTAATATTAAATACTTAATAAGTGAATTCAAGAAATTAGGGAGTGAAAATTGAGATCGCTATAAAAAAACAGACCACTGCGGTATATATTGTGTATATTGGTACCGTCGAACGTGATAAATAGACTTCTCGATTTTACGTCCCATAATAAGCATATTTTAAGCAAGAATTTTTTTTTCATTTCGATTAATGCATTTCATCGACCGGGTGTGGTTTTAGACGAGGTGTGTTAAAAAATCTCGCACCTTGCTTTTTTTTTTTTTTAACGGAACGCGTCTCAATCATAATAATTTATAATAAAAACTAATATTATTAAATAAATACAATATGATATTAGGGGTGTCGCGGTCGTTGTTATTTATTTGTTATTTGTGTTATAGCGTCGCCGACCACGATAGTAATATTATAATAATATATTATGCACGCATATTATCATCAACCATGGGGATTATATTATACGTGCGGTGGATTTGTATCATAGCCGAATACGATAATAATATTGTACCTACGTTAAACACCGCAAACACATAATATTATACGGTTAACCGGCGGCAGCGGAAGCGGTGGAGTCTGTCAGCGACTGCAATTCCGAAACGATTTAATAACAATATATTAATAAGTAATAATCGTAATATATAAAATACACATTTTATAGGCGGTGCGCGCGTTTCCGCTACGATAAAACAATATTGCGTGCGAGTTATCGCGCTGAAAAACACATTATTGTTTTACACCATTTATATTATAATATATTATTATTTAACAATAAATTCGCATTACGATATTTGGCACGAAACCGTCACATGGAACCACGAATAGGACAATAGCTCGGTACGTATATAATAATATATAGGTATAATATCATCGTGTATAGATGTACCCACGCAATCCGAGATATTATTATTATATTGTTTAAAGGGGTCGCGACAAATTGCATTTCCGAGGAACACGACGAACGTGTGCGCACCACGATCCGATGTGATTCTGAATACGTCGGCTTATTATAATAATATAGGCCCCCGCCGACCGCGATCCACATACCTATGTATACCGTATTACCGTGTATATGGTATACGAACGCCGTGCGCTGCAATTCTACCGGACCGGGTTCGGAAATCAAATCACGCACACGGCCGAGCGCGATTCACGTCGTTCATACGGTTCGTTTAGTTGGATGCGCCGCGCACGTGTGTAAACGCGTTTCCCCTTGGCAGCTAATTGGAGTGAGTGCCAGCGCGACGACGAGTGTAGGTAGGTATATATTATGTGTCTTAGTATACCTAGGTAAGTATATTATGTATTTATGTGTGCCAAAGAAAACAAATCAAACAAAACGGAGCACTTACGGATACCGTCACCCTGTAGTGTTCTCGTTGATCATCACCTGCGACTCGGCCGGACATTGGGTGGTGTCTATACATGGTATTATATAATATTATTGCTATGAGTACCTAAGGCGTTTTATGATATTTTTGAATTTTTAGGTAATTTTTAGCCTGTATTTTTAATTGATGTCTTACATACTTATTTGTCTACATTTTTGTAAATGAATAAAACTAATTAAAGATTTAATTTTTTTTTATTCTTAGTATACTAACTTGAAAGATTTTACGTTGTTATTTTGACTTTTAATGCACTTTTCAGGATTTATAGTACATTATACTACAGTTTTTGAGATTTTAATGCATTTTCGGGATTTATAGTGCATTTTATATTGCATTTTTTTAAGGTTGTTTACTGCATTAAATCCTCAGCTCTAAAATATTATTATTTATGAATTATGACGATGTGTGAACGCGGTGCATCGGTTGTGCAGATTTTAGTAAAGTATGGTTTCATCATACCTATGCGTTTGTCTATCATTATAGAATAAGACTCGTGTATAACGTTTTCAAAATTTAAAAATAAACGACAAAAAATGGACACACACTGCTACGTTTACAAAATCCTTCACGTAGTCCGCAGACATTTATATGAGCCGTTATTGTTGACGTTTTGTAGGCGATTACAATGTATGCGTTATTGTCACGCGCGCCGTATATAATACGATCGATGAAATATAATCGGTAAAACTCTATATACAGGACGCAGCAGGATTTATAAAAAAGTTTTCCTCCCCGACAGCATCGAGACATCACGGGTTCTCACGTAATATTGTTCAAGATATAAAAAAGTACCTCTCTCTGATATAATAATGATAATACCTAATGTGATGTGTGTATGTCACCCGTCATAATGAAACATTTAGAGCGATCGTAGTGTATAGTCGAAAGAGTGATTACATATTGTATAAAGAAGGAAGAATCGCATCTCATATTATATAATAATACTCAGTGGCAATAGATTTATTATTTATGTCTTGGAGAAAATACGAAATACAATACAACGCGTACCTATATAATAATATAGTACCGTCGAGTGTGCAGTGGAGAGGTGTGTGGAGTAATAAATGCACACACATATACAATACATAAGGTCTTATAATACAAATACAATATCCGTAGGTAGGTAGGTACTTGGTTTTTGCGGCGCCGATATATATACTTCTGCCGAGCCGGAGACCGAACTAATGAAATTTCCGTATCGTTGAACTTCTCATCAGCAGTGGTAACCGCCGCCACTACATGGGCTGCTCTATATAAATATTATATATATATTATATACTACCGCCAACACTGCTGCCGCTGTTGCAGAGCTGTTGACGATGGACGACCGTGGTAGTGGTTTACGCGGCGTCGCGTCGCGGCGGGCTCAGTCTTTGCATAATATAATATTATATACCACCCCTACCGGTCCTACGCAACCATCTCACATCTCACTCCAGTTCTCCCTCCTTTCTCTCTGTATCTCTCTCCGTCTCTTTTTGTCCCTCTCGGTGTGAAAACTTTTAACATTTCATAAAAATAATGTCGCATCGTATATGCATGCGTATAATAATATTATGTGTATATTATATTTTCTTCACGCTCGACAATTTTGAATTTGATTGGACCGATAAATCGATGGAGTATACAAAATGAATTATAATACGATATCGATGATATGTAGGTACCTATAGAAATATAATGTATACACTACACGTATATGGAGTACTGCAGCATGTTAGAATGAATGTGATGAACATTTTCACATTTTCGTGTAGTAAATTTGAAATTTTATACGAATTAGATTATTTTATTACAATAATTGCATAAATATGTGGAATACGTGGACTATGAACAATATTTGAGTACAATAATTAATATTCATACCCATTAACACTATTAACACAATATTGGCCAACGGGGCTTATTCTAAGGATTTTTACCTACTGCCCAAACACACTGAAATTTGTTTCATGAAATTTATTTGGAAAATTATACTAACTATAACATTATAACTAAAACATGTCAATATTATACTTTTGCTTTTTATACTTATTAGATATTATTAATTACAATTTTACAATAGTACCTACAATACAATTCAAATATTTAAATAATGAAAATATATTTTATATATTTAAAATTTTCTTTTTTTTTGAATGATTTGTATCCTCCTCTTCTAAGACATCGTTTTGTAAGACCCAAGGATTCAACGATTGATCAAAAATGCCTTTAAACCAACCTTGTTCTCGTGCTTTGGAATAGTTTCTTTTAATCGTCGGTTTGATGAGTTTATCCATAACAATGTTGCAGGTCTTGGATCCTATAATGTTAAAGGTAGCATGTTAAAGTGGATGAACAAATATTCATTTTCGGCTTCAACTATAAGTCTTTGACGATCTGAAGATTTTAAAATATTACTCGTACTTATGAGACGTTCTACGTCTGCACTGGATGGTTTGGCCACTAGAACTCTAGAAATAATTATTAATACTGTATTGAATGAGATATAAGTTGCAAGATAATCTACTAATTTAGCCTTAGACATTTTGTGTAAATTTTCGATTTCTTCTAATTCTAGTACTTCTGCATACTCCAATGATAGTCTTGTTATGTCTAAATCATTTCCAATAATCTGATGAACTTCTTTTAACTGAACTTGAGTTAATTATTTGAGGTTTATAAATGGTTTTAGAACATGTACTAGCTGATCATTAATATTAATTCGTTGTAATAAAAAATTAGCCAAAACTTTCTACGATTTCTTGACATACAGCATAAACATTTCGAGATTCTGTCACAAATAGGTAAGTGATATCGATTTTGCCTTTTTAGAGAGGAATTACCTTCAGTCAACGTTATATCTTTTATTAAATTTAAATTTTGATCTAATTAATCTTGAAATGTGTTCACCCACCCCCCCAAGTAAATTTTCTGTGATTAAGTTTTAAGCTACAAAATTAGTTTCTTTAGTCAAATCTAAAATTGTTATAAATTCAGACTGTAACTTTTGCTGATAACGACTAAAAACTAGCAAAGTATCAGCTAAAAATGATAACATTCGTAAGTTATCAAGGTTGGTCAAAAATAACAGAAAGCCTTTTGCTTCTTTTTCCTTTGAATCTTGCATAAAAAGAAAACGTGCGTGGCATGAAATCAGTATAGAATTTATTAGTTTAAATAGAAAAGCCTTAGAAGTAATTTACATATGAATAAAAAAATATTTAGGTAAAAGCACATACAAAAAAGGTGGGTAAGTGGATGTCACTCTGTTGTACAGTAAATTACAAGTGGGTCACTGTATAATGGATGGTATTAAATTTGAATTCAGTGATATAATTTCATTGTATAAGAAAAAGATTCTGAGCGGAGACGGTATGTCAGTGTAGGTATAAGACATAATATTATATATGGTATTAAAAAAAAATTGACCTATAATAGGTACCTATAATAAATTCCAAATTAATCATATCACAATATCCATTAGGTACTTATAACGCGTTATACATCAATAACAAACCGTGATACTATCATAGATATATAATAGTATACTTAAGAAGTTTCAAGTATACCCACGAAATATATTATACAATCACAACAAAATAACTAAAATAGTTATTCCGGGTTTTTAATATGTAATTTCGTCTAAATTTGAACTTAAAATGACAATAAAAATAAACTGTGTAAATTTATTTTTTTAGATTTTTTGGTAACAGAATTAATTACTTACGTGGAATCTTGTTCTAAATTTTCAATTCTTAGATATAAAAGTTGAACATTTTATAAATTTTTAACTACAAAATAATTATTCAATTTTAAATTTCATAAATTTTATCAAAATTCGATCTTTAAATGCTTATAAAAAAAAATTGTGCCTATATATTTTTAATATTTTTCAACTGCTATTGTAACAATATATCAGGAAGCTTGTATTACATTTTTACACTTTTTGGCCCAACAGATAAAACTTTATTGATATTTATAGAAAAAAAAACTAAAAAAATTTAAAAATGACAATGTCCATAAGCAGCTCAAAAAGAGTTTAAATATTTTCAAAATTTTATGGTGTATAGAAAATAAAAATATTAACATTCAGTGAAATTTTCAAATATCTACAGTCATTCGTTTTATAATTACAATAAAATAAGAAAATCGTCACATGAGAAATCGAGCAAATATCAAGTGTTGTAAAAATATGAATTTCAAACGCTCATAAAAATTTAATTTGACTTTCTTGTAGACATTTTTTTTTTATATAAAGGTAGACAATATTATGTGGAATCTCGTAATACATTGTCAAATATTAGATTTAAAAAGAAAAATTTTTACGAATTCTTAACTCGAAATAATTTGCTAATTTTCATGATTTTTACATATTTTCATGATTTTTAACTTTAAATGCTAATAAAAAAAAACTGTGACTAATGATTTTTAATATTTTTCAAATGTCATTGTAACAATATAGTAGGAGCCATGTATTAAATTTTCAAGTACTTTTACTCGACAAATAAAGTTTTATTGGCATTCATAGAAAAAAAAACTAATAAAATTAGAAACTGAAAATGTCCCTAAACAGTTCAAAACAAATCAAAATATTTTGAAAATTTTATCATGTATAGAAAATGGAAATATAAACAACCAGTGAAAATTTCATGTATCTACGTAAAAATTCCCGTTTTTCCTTAATTTTTCTTTTGTTTTTCACGGCGCTTTTGAAAACTATTGGAAATTTCAAATGTTGACATTCCGAATGCACCAACTAGATTCACTTTCCCATCAAACAAGATACTGTTGAAGAAAATCGAAGCATTTTTACTGCCCCAAAATGCGATGACAGACACAAAAATAAAAAATAAAAAAAATAAAAAAACACACATCATTGTAAAATCAATACATTCATCGTTCCACTCAAAATCTAGAATAGTTACTTATAACTTGAAAAAGTTTGGCTCAAACGTTTTTATAAATGCTTATATTTTTATAAGAATTACTTTTAAAAGTAAAAGATAAGAATAGGCTTAAAAATCGACTATAAAATATACGGCCCTAAAGCTACTAAAGTATAATTTGTCAAATAATAATAATAAAAATTATGAAAAATATGAAAATAATTATTCACACGTACTGATCGTGATGTACCTCTCTGCAAATTTGATATTATAGGAAATAGCTACACGCCATATACACTCATGAAAGACATGAACGTTATGATGAAAGTTATAGATATAATAATGAAATTAGGTGCATCATATTATACCTTTTTCGTTCTATATCATAAATAGAATTTACTAAAAACCAAAGATAAAATAATTGGTGGTTATTCCGTTTTCGAATTTCGTATCCATGCGCTTTAACCCTAGATCCCACGCATTTAAAATATTCACGAGAATACACGCACACGGTATTTTTAGTCACACACAGTATGGCGCAAATCATAGTCAACTAACTAGTCACAATAAAAATATAATAACTATCAATTTCGTTTATCAAGCAGCAATTATTAGAATTTAGAAACACAGTTTAAAAATAACCCATGATTGGTTTTTTACGATCACGCACATGGTCTTTTTGACCGTATATTATTAATACGTAATGTCTAGTAATGAACTTTGAACACTTCTATATTACTGACATCAGATCGTATACAGTTAGGAGTTGTATCTAATGTTAGTTTATCATCTAATTAGAAGGTACCCAGATTAGGTTAGGTTAATATTTCGTATTTTTGAAACAATGAACAAAATTCTAAAAGCCCGATCTTTTTGACCGTGAAGCGTGTGCTCTAGGGTTAATCGTATTTCTATTTCACAGATTAATCAATCATCGAAGTAGCAAAGATTGTAAGCTACATAATTATTATTACTCATTAGGTACTAGGTTAAGTTTATAAATTACAAAAATTTCAAATACTCATTTAAAAATTCAATCATTATATAAGAACATTTTTTTTTTAAGGTGCTCATATTTATAAAGTCAACTGCCCGTTTGATTTTGCCTACTGCACAATTTGGACCATACTGCCCCTTAGAATAAGCCCTGTTGGCCAACTTGAAATCTCTTCGATTGCACATATTATGAGGAACAATTCCACAAGGTCTGCTTAAAATCTGCATGACGTATATCTGCATATTCATTTTAAATAATATGTAAATCACGTTTTGTCCAGTTAAAAAAAATCATATTTAAAATAATTAAAACCTGTTTTGTCAAACCATAAAATTATCTTTACAGCAATTATATGCATTAGGAGTAAAATTAATATCCTAAGAAAATATCACATCCAAAAGGTTATAATAGGTATAAGTTAGACTCTAAAATTAAACGGTATTAAGTATTAGGTATGATTGTTTCAGAATAAGCGCTGTCTTCGAATTTTGATAAATTATTTAATATAATAATATATTGGTAGAACTTGGAATCTGGAGTAAAATTAATATCTTAATTCCTAAGAAAATCTCATCACTAAAAGATTATAATGAGTATATAACAATCATCGGTATTGGGAGTTGGATTGTTCATCTAAACCACGGGCACGCGCCAGCTTCGAATTTCAATAAATTATTATATAATACAACATAGACAAACATAATACATTATTACTATATTTGCAAGTTAATGACACAGGAGCTTATATATACAAATATTGCTGTCATTGGATTAGATTATATTATGCATGCGGGACTAATAATTGAAATAACGCTTAAAGCACTCCAATCTATTGCGATGGAATTCTCTCAGACTATTAATAATATACCTGAATCAATGATTTAAAAAAAATATTTATCGCGTCGTGACTCGTGACTATTATGGAATAGTATAATAAATACTATAATATAATTTATTTTTCGAATGTGCGCGATATTATAATACAATATAATATGAGAAGTGTAATAAAAACTGAATGAGAAAAAAATTATACGCGATAAATCTATTTGGTTTACACTATAAGCGGATACTCAATTTTCCATCGCCTTTTTAATTATTGCATTATTTGCATTCCAAATATGCACGCGAGATGTGTAAAGCGAGCGCCGAAACATCGAGTTTTATACATTGTATACGATCAGTATAAAACATAATATACAAGTATACATTTATTGTTGTTTAACGACGAAATAAAAATGTCCGTTTGACAATATAACGAACGAGTTTAAAAGAACTCACGATATATTTGAATTTAAAACGCGTGTGGAAAAATGTTATACGAATGCTTCTTCAGTATGCGTTATATACTGAGACGAAAGTAATAGCGGACTGGAATTCGAGTATAAACCAGAAAATATATTATATTATAATATACAATAATATATTTTACTCATATATATATTTTTTTTGAAATTCCGAGTGCAATTGGAAATAAACATTGTCTTATTAAATTACATTTCAGTATACTTACTAAAATCATCTTAATAGTGGGTTCTTTTTGCTTCTGTAAAATACTAAAATTCTTCTTATTAACTTTCTTCCATAGGGTAAAAAAAATCCATAACTTATTCATCGGAGACATGCGTAGGTACACGTATACTTACAGTGATAAATAATATAAATATATAATACCCAGACAGCACAAATCTTAAGTACAGATCACTCATATATTACGTCTTGTGTCTTATGTATAATATGTTACCACACGAGGCACAAGCGCTTATTTTCCCCACGTACGCCCCAATAACACATCGGCTTAGTACCATACATAAATGTGTGTGTGTGTTTAACGTTTTCACGTGTGTCTTTTAGTTTTGGTTTCCATACCACAGTTTGCACGCTTGGGTCCATTACGCTCCGACTTTGTAGTGCACACCCTATTATACTGATGATGCTGATGTCTCAAAGTCTATATGTCTCGTTTGAGAGGTCCCTATGATTGTCTTGTGATTTTCAATATTTCTGTTTCCGTGTTAACCCCGTGCTGCAGGTCAATGACTTGTGGCCAAAATTGTGGCGTACAGTCACTGCACAGCTGCTGCGTGACTATGTACAAGTCATCTCTGACGTAATAACCCACCTAGTTTTTAATAATAGTCATGATTGGCGGTGGTTAGTTAAAAAATGTCGTAATATTATTACCAATAATGTCACAGTTTGTTTTAATTTTAAATCTATGACAACTATATTTTGGGGGTGGTTATATGCACAGCACAGTTATACACTAAGCAGCCTTACTAAAAATAATAGTTCAGTCCACCATCGCAGCGCACAATGTATATATTGTATAATATGATATTAGGTAAGTCATACGAGTTTCGAGTTAGTGACATACTAAAACAAATTCTGGCGGAAAAAATAAATAACTAATGGTTAGTTTATGGATATTATGGAGGAGGTAAATATGGTGGGCGATCAAAAAATATTGTTTGATATTGTTATATCACAGTCTGTTTTAATTGAATGTGATTTTCTCAACTCTGACGACTTCTTTTTGGGGTGGGTAGGTATAGGCACAAAATTATAATATAACTGCCTCATAGAGAATAATAGATCAGTCCACCACTGCACAGTGTATAATATATGGTAAAGGTACACGCCGTACCTCATACGTGTATCAAGTTGACAATCCACTAAAACAAATTCTGACGGCAAAAATAAATAACTCATGGTTAGGTTATGGATACAGAGGAGTTATGTAATGCACTGTTCATTGTGTAGTATATATCACTGGTTTATTATGATGTGGAAAAGTACCTACGTTGTTATAGGTATAATAATTCCGTAAAAAGAATTTCGACCACGCGCATACTTTACACACATTTGCACATAATAATATTATTATGTAATACAAGTAGTTTATTCGTGGATATGGAATGGTATATACTACTATTATACTATAATATTTTTGTATCATGAATATTCTTGGGAGTTGTTCTGAAGTGTCATATCGGAATTTTTCGTCGCATGCAAAATAAAATTAGGTCAGCTCGTAAAATAGGTATTTATTTAGAGATTATTATTTCGACATTTTTATAATTGATCATTTTTTCTTTAATCAATCAGCAAACGTGTAAATAGTGTATAAAACTAAAAATATAATTTATATGATTTTCAATTATACATTACTAATTAAAAGGAAATTTAGAAGATGATAATTTAAGGCAATTAAAATACTTAAAATGTTCAATAATAAACATTAAAAAATAGCTAAGAAATATTGAAATATTATACAATATGATACTTTTGGTACTTACCTATTGAAAATGTCTAAAACCATCAAAATGTTATTATTAAGTTAGTATTAAGTATAGAAAAATTTAAAAAGCATCACCTATGATTGATGCAAAGGCACACACATCATGCATCCCCCAAATAACTCCCCTGTTTTTGTTGTCTATTTTCAAGGCAACTTAGCTGTTCTAAATAATGACAATAACAACAACAACAACAACAACAACAATAATAAGAATGTAGCAGATTGCCGGTATTATAATTTATAGCTCGAATATGTACAGTGTACACGCTGCAGGCAGGTAAATAGACAACGCGATATTTTATATAATATTCACCCAAATCTGATTGTACCTGCAGCATCCGAGTAAACGTTGTGCGAACCGTGTAGATAAATAATAATAGTAATACGAAATAATACGTTTTGGTGCCGCAGCTGAGCTGTCGGCGAGCAACAATGTTCTACGCACGTGAAAACATAATAATAACAATAATAATAGTAATAGTAATAATATGATACACGGCCGCGGTGGGCCGGCTATAATTCATTTATTTTACAATGAACGTTCAGCTCATATTATTATATTATACATTACCTATTACATTAAAATATCGTGTGTATACATTATGACGTGTATGTATATCGAGCACACGGTATTGCATATGTTCACAGCGCACACGTTTATTAGTCGTTTTAGGCGAATTTTGAGTACAGTCCATCTATAATAATATACGATGGCGTAATATAAAAAATCCACACACACACACACACACACACACATCCAAACAGAAAAATGATTCCGTTTCCGTCCATCACTACTCTTAAACTATTATTAAAAACATTAGCAATATATTTTTATAGTTTTACTGGGTTCGCGTGCATACGCGTGATTTAAAAATCGTTGCCTGCTTTACATAACGTCCGTTTTTATACCAGGAAAAACGGCTCGCTCCATTACTAACACTGTCTTAGGGCTCCCTTCGTTCAATCTACGCTATAAATTCTACTGCAGTATAAAGTAGTATAGTAGGTAATAATAATTGTAATATTAATAATAGTTTTACCAACGCCGCTGAAGCGAAAGCGACGACGCGTGACGTGTGTTTCATCAATCTGCTTTTGAATTTGATTTCGACACACGCACAACTTCTCATGATACCGTAAATAATATTATATATATATATATATATATTAGGTATACAGTATACAATATATAGTATACACTTACATACAGGCATACATACATACATACATACATACATACATACATACATACATACATACATACATACATACATACATACATACATACATACTTACATTCATGCATATATACATACATAGGTACATTACACAGGTTTTACTTACGGCTTGTTGTATATTGCTACTGCACCAATGTGAATTTCACACATCTGTTGTTTGTACCGACCAATCTCAACGGCCGCATACAAAACACACACGAGCGCGCACGCGCATAAATATTATAATATATGACGTACATATTTATATGGAATAGCTGTCATATCACACGACACGTCGTACGCGAAAATATGATAATCAGACGACAGTTCTGAGGTCGCGTAATTTATTTTTTCACCGACACCTATACTCCACTACACTGCAGCAAAAATATTATATGTATTATAATATATTATTATTATTATTATTATTATTATTATTATTATTATCATCATACCTATAGAATATAATAATTTTACGCAGGTTGCCCACTGCACGCTTATAATACGCACGCAGGACCGTATAAACATAATGATAATCATAAATAGTAATAATAATAATAATAACAATATAATGGTACAACACGTAATAATAATATTGTAAACGTCTCTGGGGTGTTATACAGCCTTCTCCAATTCTCCCCAGCCCCTCCCCCCCAACCATCGATTCCCGGGGTGTGAAATTTACTAGATCGACGCCGAATGTTGGGGGAGGTTTCACTCGCGTGTTAGTAATCATACAGTGCCACGGTGGCGACTCTATTGCGGTTGTCGGGTGCAGGTTCGCGTGCTGCGTGCAGTCATCGTTGTTGAAAATGTTGACTCGAAATATCATTCCAGTATTAAGATATTATCATAATAGTATTTTAGTATGACGGTTGCACACACATTCTCATAATATTATACTGGATTACAATAATATGCATATTATAATTATTATATACTATAGGTTTAAACTTTAAAAATAATCAAGCAGTGTAGAAAAATAAATATATTAAATACCTATTCATGTATTCATGTTGTTTTATAGGTACCTAATAGATGTTGATAGCCGATAGGTGATAACAGTTTAAAAAAAATCCACTAGTTTTACTAATTACCTACTTATGTTTTTCAAAAATTTGAAGCAAAGTACAAGAATTTACATAAATTAACTTAATTTTAAATATAAAATAATTATTAGTACAAGTTTTAGTGCTGTTTTCTAGTATCAATGGCAATAATATAGATTATAATATTATATATTATAGTATATAATCTATATATATATAAATGGAGATAAACATGTATAACAATTCATCAATCGAGAACGGCTGGTCCGATTTGGTTCAAATTTTTTTCAAGATGTTCGTAACTGCCAGGAGAAGGTTTTTACGAAATAAATTTTAGGAAAATCCACCGGAAATGTAGGAAATCTCAAATCTGTATGTCAAAAATACAACAGTGGCGCAACAGTGCATTATATTATATTGGTTGCTAATGGTTAATCGGGCATGTTTGTTGATTTCATATAATATAAAAATGAATCGCAGAATGTGTTGCTAAGCGCAATAATTCTACTGTATGTGTGTTGTGACTGAACTCCTCCTAAATGGTTAGACCGATTTGAATGAATTTTTTGTATGCGTTTGCGTTTATTCATCTGATTTTAGTACGGTTAGGTTAGGTTAGGATTTTGTATTAATTGATTATATCAATCCACCATAGGTAGAATACGACAAACTTGGTATAACTTTGATACTTTTAGAGTTAAATCATACACTAACGTGCATACAGCACGGGGTCCGCGATCTATCACAGGTAGATTTCCTACCTGATAATGTACTGCGAATCAGAATTTTTATTCCGGGCAACGGAAAAGTTAAGATTAATTTTGAAACCATACACCGAATATTAAATAACGAATTGAACAAAGTTTGAGTCACATATAGTTGGTACACTTAATGGGCAACGAAGTGCACGGATTCAGCTAGTAAAGTATATAATGTGAAACAAAATTAAAGTAAAAAATATCGATACTAGTTAGATTTAATTTATTCTTTCGGTACCTATACCAGGGGCGCCATTTGAATTTTATAATAGGGGTGCCAATATTTAAGCAGGCCAATTTTTTTTTTGTCAGGCCACTTTTTTAAAAATAGTAAATACAGATATCGTTTAATATCGTTTATTGTGTGTAAGTCGACTGTATGGGGTTAGGCTCTTAAAGGGTATATTTTAATGAATTCAAATTATTCATTAATAATTTGTTTGCCTTTTGGTACAGTTATAGGTATCTACATTTATTCAATGCAATTTATTCCAAATAAAATGAAAAAAGTATATTTATTTACTTATTATAATAAATAATTTAATAATAATACAATATTTCATACGGTTACAGACTTACAGTATTCATTAGTTTTAGATTCTGAGTGGAACGATTAATGTATTGATTTTACAATGATGTGTGTTAGATTCTGAGTGGAACGATGAATGTATTGATTTTACAATGATGTGTGTTTTTTTTTTATTTTTTTATTTTTTTTTTATTTTTGTGTCTGTCATTACGTTTTAGGACAGTAAAAGTGCTTGGATTTTCTTCAACAGTACCTTTTCTGATAGGAAAGTGAATCTAGTTGGTACTTTGGGGGGTCAAAAGTAAAATTTTTCCAATAGTTTTCAAACGCGCCGTGAAAAACAAAAGAAAAATTAATGAAAAACGGGAATTTTTACGCAAATCTGTTTTCGAGAAAATCGATTTTGGTTTTTGGTGTAACTTTAAAACAAATGACCGTAGATACATGAAATTTTCAATTGTTGTTTATATTTCCATTTTCTATACACGATAACATTTTCAAAATATTTGATTTATTTGAACTGTTTAGAGACATTTTCATTTTCCATTTTTTTTTTAGTTTTTTTTCTAAAAATATCAATAAAATTTTATTTGTTGGATAAAAAAGCTTGAAAATTTAATAGAAAGCTCCTAGTATATTGTTTCAAAGGCAGATGAAAAATATTAAAAATCGTTAGTCACAGTTTTTTTTTATAAGCATTTAAAGATCGAATTTTGACAAAATGTATCAAATTTTAATTTGAATAATTATTTTGTAGTTAAGAATTTATAAAATGTTCATCTTTTGTATCTAAGAATTGAAAATTTAAAACAAGATTCCACGTAAGTAATTAATTCTGTTACCAAAAAATCTAAAAAATACATTTACACAGTTTATTTTTATAGTCATTTTAAGTACAAATTTGGACGAAATTATATATTAAAAACCTGGAATAATTATTTTAGTTATTTTGTTGTGATTGTATAATATTATTCTTGGGTATACTTGAAACTTCTAAAGTATACTATTAGGTAATTATCTATGATAGTATCACGGTTTGTTGTTGATGTATAACGCGTTATAAGTACCTAATATATATTATGATATGATTAATTTGGAATTTATTATAGGTACCTATTATAGGTCAATTTTTTTTAAATACTATAGACTATAATATAATATTATGTCTTATACCTAGACTGACATACCATCTCCGCTCAGAATCGTTTTTCTTATACAATGATATTATATCATTGAATTCAAATTTAATACCATCCATTATACAGTGACCCACTTGTAACCTACTGTACAGCAGAGCGAAATCCACTTACCCCCTTTTTTTTTTTAATGATTAAATCAAATAAAATATTTATCAGTTATCTACTCAACGTATTGTGA
>NC_042495.1:65201822-65203092 GCF_005508785.2 Acyrthosiphon pisum
CAATTTTTTTTTATAAGCATTTAAAGATCAAATTTTGACAAAATTTATCAAATCTTAATTTGAAAAATTATTTTGTAGTTAAAAATTTATAAAATGTTCAATTTTTGTATCTAAGAATTAAAAATTTAAAACAAGATTCCACGTAAGTAATTAATTCTGTTACCAAAAAATCTAAAAAATACATTTACACAGTTTATTTTTATAGTCATTTTAAGTACAAATTTGGACGAAATTACATATTAAAAACCTAGGATAACTATTTTAGTTATTTTGTTGTGATTGTATAATATTATTCGTGGGTACTTGAAACTTCTAAAGTATACTATTATATATCTATGATTTTACCAGAGTTTTTTGTTGATGTATAACGCGTTATAACTTATAAGTACCTAATAGATATTATGATATGATTAATTTGGAATTTATTATAGGTACCTATTATAGGTCAATTTTTTTTTAATACCATAGATAAGTATATATATGTCTAATACATAGATTGATATACCGTCTCTTCTCAGAATCGTTTTTCTTATACAGTGATATTATATCATTGAATTCAAATTTAATACTGTCCATTATACAGTGACCCACTTCTAACCTACTGTACAGCAGAGCGAAATCCACTTACCCACCTTTTTTTTTTTATTTTATTTTTTTTTTTATTTTTTTTTGTGTCTGTCATCACCTTTTAGGACAGTAAAAGTGCTTGGATTTTCTTCAACAGTACCTTTTCTGATAGGAAAGTGAATCTAGTTGGTACTTTGGGGGGTCAAAAGTAAAATTTTTCCAATAGTTTTCAAAAGCGCCGTGAAAAACAAAAGAAAAATTAAGGAAAAACGGGAATTTTTACGCAAAATCTGTTTTCGAGAAAATTTATTTTGGTTTTTGGTGTAACTTTAAAACGAATGACTGTAGATACATGAAATTTTCACTGGTTGTTTATATTTCCATTTTATATACATGATACATTTTTCAAAATATTTTGATTTGTTTTGAGCTGTTTACGGACAATTCCAGTTTCCAATTTAATTAGTTTTTTTTCTATGAATGTCAATAAAACTTTATTTGTTAAGTAAAAATACTTGAAAATTTAGTACAAGGCTCCTACTACATTGTTACAATGAGATTTGAAAAATATTAAAAATCCTTAGTCACAGTTTTTTTTTATTAGCATTTAAAGTTCAAAAATTGACAAAATATGGAAAAATCACTAAAATTAGCAAATTATTTTGAGTTAAGAATTCGTAAAAAATTTTCTTTTTAAATCTAA
>NC_042495.1:65203192-65244090 GCF_005508785.2 Acyrthosiphon pisum
ATTCACCAAATAGGAATAGTTTAAATTTAAAATAATTCATTTTTAGATTCTGAGTGAAACGATGAATGTATTGATTTTACAATGATGTGTGTTTTTTTTTTTATTTTTATTTTTTATTTTTTTTTGTGTCTGTCATTACCTTTTAGGACAGTAAAAGTGCTTGGATTTTCTTCAACAGTACCTTTTCAAACCAAGTCAAATTAAATTTTTATGAGTGTTTGAAATTCATATATTTTTACAACATTTGATATTTGCTCGATTTCTCATAAGACGATTTTCTTATTTTGTTGTAATTAAAAAACGAATGACTGTAGAAACTTGAAAATTTCACTGAATGTTTATATTAGCATTTCCTATACACCATACAATTTTGAAAATATTTTGACTCTTTTTGAGCTGTTTACGGACATTTTTAGTTTTCAATTTTTATAGTTTTTTTTTTCTATAAATATCAATAAAGTTTTATCTATTGGGCCAAAAAGTGTAAAAAATTAATACAAAGCTCCTGATACATTGTTACAATAGCAGTTGAAAAATATTAAAAATACATAGGCACAATTTTTTTTTATAAGCATTTGAAGTTTAAATGTTGACAACATTTATCAAATTTAAAATTGAATAATTATTTTGTAGTTAAAAATTTATAAAATGTTCAACTTTTATATCTAAGGATTGAAAATTTAAAACAAGATTCCACGTAAATATTTAATTATGTTGCCAAAAATTCTAAGAAATACATAAGCACAGATTATTTTTATAGTCATTTTAATTTCCAATTTAGACGAAATTACATATTAAAAAACCTGGAATAACTATTTTAGTTATTTTGTTGTGACTGTAATGATTGTATAATATTATTTGTGGGTACTTGAAACTTCTAAAGTATACTATTATATATCTATGATAGTAGCACGGTTTGTTGTTGATGTATAACGCGTTATAAGTACCTAATGGATATTGTGATATGATTAATTTGAAATTAATTATAGATACCTATTATTGGTCAATTTTTTTTTAATACCATAGATAAGTATATAAGGTACCTTATACCTAGACTGACATACCGTCTCCGCTCAGAATTGTTTTTCTTATACAGTGATATTATGTCATTGAATTCAAATTTAATACTATCCATTATATAGTGACCCACTTGTAACCTACTGTACAGTAGAGCGACATCCACTTACCCACCTTTTTTTCAATTTAAATGCATATTTTTTGATTTGTTGTGCTATTTATAGCGCATATTTTGGATTTTTTAAGTGCATATTTAAGAGCTAAAAAGTAACATTTTTAGTGCTACAACTTCCGAGCCATGATTATCAGCAATGTTTTCAAAATTTCTGAAAATTGAACAGCCATCGATGGTGGCGGCATACCTATATATGTGTGTGTACACACTGAGAAACGAAAGACACGAAGACACGCATCTTTCGCGTAGATAGTTGTATGTTTATATTATTAGATACACACACAATACACATATTATATATTATGCGTGTATATATGTATATATTTATTATTTATATATGTTTATATTGATATGATATATCCTCGAGCATAATAATAATCGTCGTAAATCCATCACGTTACACTATAACAACCCGCAGTGGATTGTTTCAAACAATTTTACGAATAGGTAATTGTGCAAATGACTGAAAAGAAGATTCACTATATGATTATAATATAATATTCTAATATATATTGTGGATTATTACAATAACAGCAGTAACCTACCTTAACCTTTCAAACCACAAATATATTATAGTACACCACGTCTCACCCTGTGCAGGGACTGTAACCCAACCGAAACCCTTAGTATTATTATTAATAACCAAAGTTAGAATAGAAAATATTTTGAGACACTCCTAAAATATTTAAATCATCTTGGTTTTATCGATTTCACGGCATATTAATACTGTTTATTATGTATATTTCACCGAATATTTGTGTATATTATTCAAAACTAACAAAAAATAAAAGCCCCAATATATGGGTCGTTGATCAAATTAATTTTAATAAACTTACATTGCAGTTGTAAAATGTTGTGTTAATATTTAACTCAATATGAAATTTTAATGTTTATAACCACTAACCACAAAGTTAAAATATATTATACTACAATGTAATTATAAATTGTAATACCTAATGAATAAATGTTGATATACGATATGTATATTATAAACATATACCTATACAATTTGATTAGAATGTTTCTTAAAAAACATTTATTTCAATAATACTTTTAAGTTTTAGTGTTAGATATAAATGTAAATACTAATAATAATAATATACATATTCTTTACATGATATTATGTAAATACCTACAACATTACATTAAATACATAAAAAAAACGTTGGAAATCATTAGTAATTTACTTTTTTGAACACCTTAAGTCTATAGAACTTCCTCTATAGTATATTACTGTAGTATAAAATATACATAGAGGTACTTATTCAAATACTGTATACCTACTTCGATGATCATTGATTTCAGATTTTAAAAACGCATTGCAATTCATTAGCTAAAGTAAAACATTTAAGTAAATTTGAAAAAGTTCATTTTTAGCAACATTACTGGAATAATATAACTTAAATGTTAAATATTAATAAACATAAAATGTATTCACTATATGTATATAAAATATATGTAAGTAATTACGTAAAATTAGAAAACAATAAAAGCTATAGATAATAATATAATAATATATGATTGAATAAAAATAATGAAAATCAAGACTTTTTTTTAGATTTCTAAAAAAGTTTTGGCCTTATATTCTTCAAGAACTTATAACCTACTTGTCATCTAAATGTATAAAATTAAATAATGAATGGTAAGATAATTTAATTTAATTATGAATTATCGTATGGCCTTGTGAGTGTTTGTGTAATGTGTATCGATATTGCGTTTATATATTAATTTTCATGAAGTACATAAAGTTTTCAGATTAATTAAGTTTTAAATAGTTACAGTATAATTTATTACAAAATGTCTAAAAAAAATTGTAATATTGTCTAAAAAAGTGTACTAAGTATGGATTTATAATTAAATTGATGGATCCTATAAAATATACATATCGTTAAATCCATATCAGCCGTGTAGTATCGTGTTCGAAAATATTCTGTTTACTTATTTACTTATTTTCATTAAATGTAAGGGTTTAATTTAAATAATATTTGTTATATTATAACATTATACAATATGTTTTATGTATTTATGTATAGATATAAAAAAACAACCTGCCAGAGGTCCCCTCGTGTATTCATAATAATCATGTAAATATCATGTAAATTATAATATACATACGCTTTACGGGTAAAAAACTTTATGTAGAATTATGTAAGGTCTCAACCGTCAACACTGTCAAAAGAAAAGGGTTGATATTAGAAAAACTAACAGAAATGTAAAAATATATTTTAAATATATAGGTAGTGCATATTGTAAGAGTGAAAAAATTTAAAAAACATACTTAATTATAATATGTAATATTCATACACATGAAATAGATTTGAATTTATAATACTAATTTTCCATTGAGGAAGCAATTAATAACGCCTAAAACTTGAATAGATTCTATGATTTTATCCATGACATTTTAATTTTCAAAAGTACTATATGTCTATATAATATTATGTATAATACTCTCAAACAAAAACTTTGTATTGTGAAAGTGCGTAGTTCCATTAATGCGAATAGTTATTTTTTGCCAGCTTCTTAAAAATAAATACCACTGTTATGGTTTTAAAATGTTGCAACTATGTTGAAAAGATTATTAGCTGTTGTACTCCATAATAATTATTATAAAAAGTCTGTAGTCTAAAAAGGCTGGATAAAAACCGATTAGTCATATTAAATACATCTTGAGCTTTTAAATGTACTCTTTACAGTTTATATTGATACAATTGATGATAAACTCTAGCACTAAATAAGTTTTAAACTAAATATCCAATGGTCTGTAGCAAAATATACGTAGTCTGTGCAGTGTACACTAAGATCTAACTGGAAATAGATCACCAGACGTGAACATGAAAAAAACGATCTATGTTCAAATAGTCGGCTAATATATATGAATTTTAATGTTGTAGTTTTTAAGCAGCGAATTAACATATCCAACTGTTTGGATAAAAAACAAAAATGTTTCAAGGTCAGAATATATTCAAATTTCAAGCCTTCGTCACAGAAGATGACACAGGTAAATCGTTGAGACGAATTTGATGAAATTTAAAATACGATAGACGCCTATAATATATATTTTATATACTATACTTACAGTACAGTGAATAAAATAACAACTGTTAAATTGTACGGGTTAATTAGTATTATTTCCTGATATTTCAATAATTAAACATGACATATAGGTCTACAGACACATTTTTATCTATTTATTTTATCTTTGTAATATTTATATTTTTCCTATAGTAGTTGCGCATAATACGTACTTTAATTTATTTATTAAGCTATTGCATAGCTTTTATCACGGGCCTGGCGTGATGACTGAAAAAAAATTTTTGTAACGAAAAAGCGTAACCTTAAGATGTTATTATTATTTTTGTTATTTGCAGTCTAACCAGTTGCTAAGCAAAAAAAGTCTTAAATAAAATATTTCCGTACGGTGTTTATCTACCATTATCAAAAAAACAACTAATTTTGTCATTTTCTTTTCGGTTGTTTCGCTCAAAAAGTGTAACTTGAATTAATATCATACAAAAATAAATAGTTATAATTACATGATAGCTAGAAAATGTCTATGCAATAGCCTTACCACGGCAGTCACCGAGTGCCTCAGATATTTTTTTTTGTCATAAGCATAATATTTATATGCACTAATGCCGAATATAAAACCTATATTATGTTAAAAATTCCATTAAATGAGAGATTATTGTAATACGCACAGAGCAGTCCGTTAGTTTTTATAAACATTTTTATGAAAATAAAACATTTTTCATAGTTTAAGATTTTTAATGAATGCATTAAAAAAAGAAAATGATTAAAATATTAAATACATTACGGTAGTATAATTAAAAGCCTGAAGATTTAAAGTTCTTCGTGGAACTTACCTTTCAAAAATGTTTATTTTAAGTTTAAATTATGAAGTAACAATCAAATCAAACGCTAATAAAATCACATAACGAATAGTTTACATAGAGAATTTGTCTCATTTTATTTTATTTGAACAGCTACTGATAAAGAACCTAAATAAGAAATTTGGCAAAATTCCATTTAAAATAAAAATAATAAGGAACGGGATTTGTAATAACTTTAATACATTTATTATCTTCAAAAAAATAACTAACTAACCAAATCTACACGACTTTATGTTATGCAATTAAGAATATAAAAATATCACACAAATCCAAACATTTTTTTACTCAGTTGTTATTTAATATATCTTACTTAATAGTAATAATATGTTCATGTTAATCGCACACTATTATAAACAACATTTTAATAATTATTTTAATTATTTTCAATCACTGTAATAATTCTAATTTTTATTCTACTGTAAGCAATTGTAACTCTTCTTATAATACATAAAATAAGTGATGTTAGTTACCTACATTGTTGATTATATTTATTAACACTTTGCATTTAAATTCAAATTGTTTTTTTTTTTACAGAATATTATAGAATATTTTTATTTTATAATATACAAATTACATGTTTGTGAGTGAAAAGCTCCTACTTCAAGATCAAAGATCTATCTGCTAAAATCAAAATGTCAAAACAAATTCAAAGAAAAATAGGATTATGTCTCGTTGACAAATAAAGACGGGATTTGAAAATACAAATAATGGTTGCATAGCTAGACAGCGTTTTTGACTTTAGTTCGTTTGTAATTCTTATTCCTAATTTAAACTATAAAAGTTGATGAATAAATTATTTAATCATTCTTTTTACAATTAATGAAAATCAGTACAACCAGAAATTACCTTTTCTAATAATTATAAAATTATTTTTATTTAAAAATAACATATTCCACCACAAATTGTATTTATATAAAGATATTAATTTTTTCAATTATACCAAATAAATATTTTGATCTCCTATAATGAGTACCTAATAATTCAATAATTTTAAAAGAAAAGAAATATTTTGTAAACTACTTTAGCATAATAAAAAAAACTTCAGAGCAAAAATAATGTACCTAACTATAATTTATAGTGGTCTGTTGTTATTAAAAAAATATGCATGTCATCATTTGATTGCTAATTAAAATCGTCTGACGAAATGTAATTTATAAAATCAATATGCATACAACAACTTAAATAGGTATTAAATTAAAAGACGCTGTACAAAGAAATTAAAGTTTTCCGAACTTTTAAATTAAAAACTTAACTATTTAAATTCAATTAATGGTAACAAAAGTAGTTGATTATTAAGAGGAAATACTTTATAATTTAAATACAACTTTTTAATAACAATTTCTAAATTTTGCATTATAACAAAAAATAGTTTGAACTGGTAAACGTTGAATATAACATATTTATAAAAAAAAAAAATTTTAAAATGACAATAACCTATGGAAGTTCTGAAGTTTTAAGTCATTTTAAGTGGGATACTCCACATGAAAGAAAAATGGAATGTTACATTTTTAACTACTCACAAATAGATTAGGTATACAGTATTTTTTAAAGAGAAAAATTTAAAATGTCATAATAATAGTATGATTAAATCATATTTTTAAAAAAAAAACTAATAAATAAATTTAAAATGTTGTTAAAAATAAAATTTAACATACAATAAACAAATGATAAATAAAAGAGAATTCAATTCAGTCAAGTTAAATAGTCTCAAAAAAACAAAATATGAGGGTATGTGCTTTAATGTTTTACCGTATTATGAAACTAAACCGTTACCGCAATGATATAGTTTGATAAAATACCATGTATAATGTACCTATACTATGTTCAAATAGGCAATACTATTGGAATATAACTTTATAAATATAAAATATTTTTTATTCTACCTATTTAAAATATCTTGATTCTGCGAGGAAGCTATTTGTTTTAGAATGGTGTTTATTTTTTTATTTTTTTATTTTTTTTTTTTTTTATATCTTGTATACAAAATTTCTACCAGAAGGAGTGCTTCGATTTCAACATATAGTACCTTATCTTTTAGAAAATTGGATCAAAATGGTACTTTAAAGAGGTCATTTTTCGATTTTCTCAATAGTTATTTAATGCCACGGGAAAAACCACCAAAAAATTACGAATAAACGCTAAAAATGTGATTATAATTCTAACGCTTTGTTTATCACCATAGAAACGAATATAAAATTATAATATTATAATATTAATTCAACTTACATGATAAAATAAATAATAACAATATAAAATATCCAGACTGACAAACCTTTTCCGCTCAGACTCGTTTTTCTTATACAATGATATTATATCATTGAATTCAAGTCTAATACAATCCATTATATAATGACCCTCTTGTAAACTACTGTACAGCAGAGCTACATTCACTAACCTGCTTTTTAATACTTTAATTGCTAGAATATTATATAAAATGTATACAATGCAATAAAAATGATGGAATAATTTATTGTATTTATTACATATTGATTAGTTCAATAAAAGATTTAGAATAGAAAACACATAAGTCATCATCACTATAATTTAGAATCAGTGAAACAAATATTGGACATCATTTCTTTATGGCTAAAGAGGATGCCCAATATGCACTGCCTGCGGGATCCGTATTGATATCTAAATTTTTTTCACCGAATGCCATATGGCATATAGGGACACACTCAAGACAAAGAAAATGCTATGCTTCTACTGGATGTCCCTGTGTATCACTCAACCAAGACAACAACTTTGACTCCACCTCAATCAAATTCATCACCGTCGCCAATCTGCTAAACAGGATATTACTCTCCCCACCAACCGTATCATTTAGTATTTAACTAGGTAGCGTTTATAATATTATGATAATTTGTGAATCGTTATATTTCCATATTATCTGTAGGTAATTTAATCTTGTCCACATCACTCTATGACCATTGTTTCCGTAGGTTTATAATTTAAATAATAATAAAAAAGAGAACACAAACTATTACTTATTATATACCGATTTGAAGGTTGCTTTACATTTTATGTAATAAAATTCAATAGTATTTTAGGTTTGCCTATATTATTTTAATTTAATGATTAAAATTAATGCGATTGTGGAATTTTTATTTTTTTATCTTTACGGGGTACACCACAGCTAACATGAATAATATTAAAATTATACCTGAATTGTTTTAACACTTTATTTTGAAACTATATAATTTAATAGTGACTAATGTGTTTCAGTCCATTAACATTAATATTATCATACTAAAATTAATGCAAAAAAAAAAAAATTATAAATATTTAATTACATTTTTGTACTTTCATAATACGTATTGAATTTACTTCGTTTCCAATTATTGATTTTTAACTGACAAACGTCCAATATAATATAGTAAATTCTATCACTTATATGGTATGTATATTGTCATGATTATATAAAAGTGAATACATTATATGTTGATAAAACCCTAAACTGTTGATTTTTTTTTAATGTAACGTTAAATTTCTAAAAAAAATATTTAATGAATAAAAATGAGAAATTGAACCGTTGTAGTCGGAAAAAATAGTATAGCTTTACGACAAAGGATAACCTTTATAAAAGTCTTTTTTGAACGCTTATCTTTAAAGGTCTGAAAAAAAAGATTAGGTTAAGAGGATATATCGACCTTTTGCACATTTGTCAATTCATCGTAGAAATTCGTATTTTTTTCCTCCAGATAGTCCATGCAATATAAAGTTACTTAGACAACAATGCTTGCATTGTATCTGAGTGTCCTAAAGCCCATCAAATACGGCAAGCAGAATAAAGTTTTAATGACAAGCACTTGGACGGCCACTCATGATGAAATATATATATATATTTGTTGTGTAAACGACACTTTAGTGGTCAAGAAAAATAACAAATCTCCAAAAATTTTTTTATTAATTCAGACTTATGATGCGTCTGTTTCACATAAATGTCATTGTATGAACATTTAATTCTCAACTACTACTGCAAGTTTACCACAATGGTAATCAATTAATATATTTTATTTTAATGACTATACTAGGTAATTATAATAATGCATTATTATTAATGTACAGTGTAGGTTACGCTATTGTTACAGAGTGATAAGTACACAAGTTCCTATATTCTTAGTTATATTATTCTATGCATACAATATATTTTAATATACTGTTATAAGTATACATAATATCATGCTTTTCTATAATTTGTGATAAATTATTTTATATTTCCTGTTTTATATACGTGTAAGTTTAGATGGTGGACTTATTTTTCATTCTGTTAACTTTTTGTACGCATACATTAACAATAATAAAATATATTTTATTAATATTTTCGATTACAATAATGTATAGGTAGGCGTTTATATGTATAGTATGTACCTATCAGTAACCAGTATAAAATACATTATTTTAAATCTGTCTAAAATCTATGAATAAATTGTTATAAATTGAAATTAGAATAACACGATTAAAAATTAATAGTATTTTAAATCATAGGAAATCGTATTTTTTTATTATCATAATGTAAATTTCATAATGTAAAATCATAATAACATTCTTAAAATCAAATAAATAACTATGTAAAATATGCAATAGTTATACTAAGGTACTTGCAATACTTATATAATTATATACAATACATCTTTGACGAAAAATATTACGTTCAATTTAATTAATTAAAAAGAAAAATCTACATAATAAACAAAACTTTTAACTACACAAAAAAAAATGTTTTATTTACTAGGAATTTAAAACAATTTTAATAGGAGTATATTATATTATGTGTAAAATATTTTTCATTATTCCTTTGTCCGCTTTACGATTTTGAAAAATTTTAATGTTTCAATTAAATTTATAATAATCTTACTACTTTAATTTAAATTTATAGCAATATTTTAGTGTAAAAGTTTATTAAAGTGTTATTAAACTCTCTTATCATAATATCACGTCTTTTGTATAAGCATTCTTACATGCACTTAAATTATCTAACGGAGCACAAAGTTATTCGATATAAAAACTCTTCTAATATTATTAAATTAAAATCGTACTTTATTAATGAGTTCAAATTAAATTCAAAAAGAAAATTAATGAAGTCTCATGAAAGGATACAGCAAATATTTTCTTCGTTCTGGTATGCGTTTATTACGATATATTTTAGATGTCCATCATTATGGTTTGCCTCTGTTCCGTGACATTTTTTTTATAATTCATGATTACGTGATGTTATGTAAACAACTACAAATTACAGTGTATATAACTTTTAACGTGTAGAAGTAAATACTTTTTTGAGAATTTAATTACCTAATTATATTTTAACCTATATTTTGCAAATATCTTAAATAAAAATCTAACAGCAGGTACATCTATTAAATTGAAAATAAACTAATTTCACAAAGGGATCAATATTTTGACTTATTTATATTGTTGTAACATACCTAGGTAAATTATATTATTTATTCTAAAAAAAGAACTAATATAATATACATAATATAGTTCAATGCTTCAAAGTTTAATGCCAAAATACTTAATATTCAATACACAACTACATTTAATATAAAAGTTCAATTGTCTATATTGCATTTTATTTATTTAACATAATATTTATTTATGAAATAATTATTTTTAAAACAAAAATACATTCGGTATGATATTTTATAAATTGTGTGTAACATAAAACTAAATATTTATAGTGTCTCTGTCTTTCAATTTTACTTTATTATACAAATAAAAATTAAATTATTTAAAACCAATATTTAATTATTCCAATGCTTTATGCTAATAAACCATTAAGTTTTAATTGTATTGCCAGTATACTTACCTACAATATTAAAAGTTTTATAAAACTATAAATAAAATATGTATCAACTAATATTATTAAAAAATCTGGTAGATACTTTAATATTGAAGGCAAATATTTAATTTTTATAATATTAAGTAAGTATTCGTAAAGCAAGTTTCAAGATTTCTCGAGGTTTTGACCTTTTAAAAGATGTATATTTTATGTAGGTATCTTATTTTTTACATCATTATTATCCAAAATCGAATAATGTATACCATAATATTTTATTCATTTTCATACGTATATTCCATAGAAAAACGTTTAAAATGTATATGTATTATTTAATAATATACGAAATAAGACTGAACTATAATGGTATTAGTATAGCCATATTCAACAATACCTCATATTTACATACGAAATACGGTCAAACAGTAAATTAATAGCGTGACAAATTCGAGTCTATCTCAATTGGTTGGTGTCGTCCGTGGCCCGTCAGGTGTGCAGTCCCGATTTATAGATGTGTTTGCTTATATTATATTGAATTTTTAAATGTAATATTATAGGTACAGAAATGCAAAAATTTTAAACGAAACTACCGACGCAGTTCTTGAAACAATGGCTAGAGTATTAATTTAATATAATATGTACCTATACCTATTATACCTTTTAAACCATCTTGTAGGTAGTGAGTTGTGTAAATAAAAAGGTTTAGATTTAATGCAATTTTGCATATTATTACGGATCGTATTAGATTTACAGATGTAGATGACTGTAGAATAATGGTATTTTGTCTACTGGTATTTCGGAATTGAACATAATTAATAAATATCACAAAATACGTGCTTCTTCATTCCAATTAAATATTATCTGTGAGAAATGTGCACAATTAAAACAATCGGATTCGGACTCTCGGTTTTCTTATTGCAATATTACCTACCTACTTCGGATTGGTATAAACCATGCGGTATTAACGCGAGGCTTAAGTCAAAGTCTCTGTATCGTAAGCTTTGTAAGGATCTTATCGGTTAGTGCGATTGCCATTAAAAACTTAAATGTAATATTATTGCTCAATTCCAAACACAAAGTGGTTTCGGGTTCGCGTTCTGAGTGCAGGTAAGACTCGCGCGAATACAAAGCGACACCGGAGTAAGTTGTCATGGACGCTGTCGGACGACGGACAAGTTGGAAAGAACTCGAACGATTCTTTACGCATAGTCGGTAGGGGTATAATGTAACACACAAAATATGACGGTGACGATTACGAGAAGACATGTTTAAGATAACGATTATATTATTATTGTATAATTATAGTGAAGGACTTACTCGGAATTCGAAAAGCGACGACGGCGGCGGCAGCGGCGGCGACGATCGCAAAGTACGTGCGAGCGGTTTTGTTCAGACGACGACTCGGTAACATGGTTCTGACGTCGCGGTACGGTACACGCACGGTACATCACGGGTTACCGCGGTGAGGTAACCTATGTCGACGCCGGAATGGGTTGGCCGACGCGGCGACGGATTCGCCGGTAAACATGTCGTCGCGCGTTACGTATAATATCAATAATAATAATAATATATTATGCAATAATATTATACGATATTTTTTTTATCGAAATATTCCAGTGCACTATGTCGATGTATCAGTGTCGCGTACCGTTGAAATCACCGTCTATCCGCGGGGTAGTCAACGACAGTTGTATAGAAGTAATCGTCGGACTGTTGAGATCATTCCTGGCCGGAGTCGCACCAGCGGGTATGATGACGAATAATAATAATAATAATAATATAACCGCACGCCGTCGAAATAGTCGAATACCGTTTGAATAATAACCGGTGGTTGTTGTGAGGAAAAAAAAATTAGAACGACAAAATCGAAATAAATCTGTCTTTGCCAATGCGTTTTTAATGGTGGCTTTTTTTTTATTTTTTTATTATTATTATTTATTTTTTTCGTGAATTCTTTCCGAGTGGACCACAACGCGCGCGAGCAGACTGCGCTCTGGGCGGCCGCTAATTGGCACCGCCGCTGAGGGTACGTCGCCGGACGCCCGCAACGACGCCTGGTGAGCACACGTGTTCGCGCCCGATGTGTTTTTCGGGAAACTTTTTTCATACCTAACAATCATGCGACATCATATTATTATGATTATTGTTATTATAAAATTGTGTAGGTATATAATATTATTATTATAGAGGTAGATTTTTTTCTCGGACGATCCCGTCAAAAATGTCACGCGATTGTAAATATTTTAATGGCAAAAAAAAGTGCATGCGATTTCAGTGTGATACAAAATAAAAGCTACGACCAAAACGCTAATGCAAAACTACTATATGCAATATATTTTACGATGGTGATAATCGAATTACTTAATTTTCGAATCCATCAATAAAAAGTAACTATATTATTTACTTTTTTTATTATTACTGTTATTTACATAATATTATTATAATATATAACGCAAATACGATTTACATTTTGCTTTTCGCAAGTTGAGCTACTCGCGCTGATGACCATTAGTTTTTATTAGTTTTTTTTTTTTTAACAATCTGCTCTAAACAAACGGGACGTTTTCCTAATAGAGGTGCATTAGTGTGCCTGAGATTTATAGGAGATAAAAAAAAGTGAGAAATATTACGAATAATTATTGTCGTGAGTATTTTTGCCAGACAATATAATATAGTTGCTTCATTTTGTTTACCTATGAAATTAGTAACGACGTTTTAGTAGTTACCACTTTAAAATGTTATAACATAAATACAAATTCGATTTACTTAATCATGTCTGATAAGTATAATTTTTCAATAAAAGCTGTTTCACGTGAAAAAGCGGAGAACTCATTATTCATAAAATATTACTAATTATAATAACTAAATTATCCACCACGAGAATACAAAAAACAAATGACTTTATAATAATAAATAATAATATTCTGCAGTATAACTTTTTATTTCTACGAGCTTCTTCGTGTCCATTGTTTGGCTTGATGCCTATGCAATAATCTTAAGTCCACCTATGAATAATGTTAGAAATCTATCTAATATTATAGGAAGGATTCAGACTGCTAATTTATACGATTTACATAAAGTGTCTCAGACTCTCAGTTAAAAATATGATACAATGATATATAACTGTTCCTATAGAGCATATATAGTATAGGCTAAGCTCGCATCATAAAAGTAGTTTTAATACATTTTTAAAAATTTAAAACTGAATTTTCTGTTTTGGATTTTTTTCATTATACTCCATTTTATATTATATAATCTACATCACAATATTATCAATTATAGCATCAGAGAAATTAACCTCAGTGAAAAACTATTTATTTATTTATCGTATGGAAAAAAAATTAATTTACAAACATTATTGTGTGATATAATAACTGTTGAAAGTATTGTTAAAAATAATAAATATAGGCATACGTTTAAAAATATGTATAACGTTCATTAGTGTATAACAATATATTATATTATATATAATATTTAGCAATGTGTATATATTGTATACAATGATATACATATATAATTTGAGTTATATAGACATATATAGTCATTGTTAATGCATAAAATGTTAAGTATAGGATGGTAAAAGATAAATAAGTATTTCTTTTTAGATTATTTAAGGAGATTATAAAATATTTTCACGTCGAGTTGGTTATTATCAATAATATCCGATAATCAAATATCCCAATAATGACCATAAAAGTTTGCTTGTAGAAAAGGTATATTGATTTGTAGCTATGCTTATGAAGTCCTAGCCAAAATTTAAATTCAATTTTGAGCTTTTTATATGTTTGGTTTTAAATTTCAATGTAAAAAAAAAAAAAATATTTGAAAAAAATCCACTTAGTTACACAGTCACTTTACATTTAAAAGAAATAAGGAATTTGAAATACCTGTATTTTAATAAAATCCCCAAAAAATATATCGAATTTCATAAGAAGTAATGATTTTAATTTATATCTACTTCATATATATATTGTACATAACTGTTTATACTAAACTGTAACCTGAGGTAAATTTATTGGTAAAACTTTTGAACTATGTATATTGTATTCATCTAACCGTAAAATGCTCTCAAAAACTTGAACACAAATAATCATAATGAAACCATTCCTTGCATTCAGATATACACTTTCCAGTTACCACAATCATTATGCATAAGAAACTGAATAAGTATAATGAGTAAAATATTGAATATCTTATATCAAGAACTTTTATTACAGAAATATATACTATTATATAAATGTGATATGCAAAGATATGCAATAACAAATAAGTATGCATATTAAATAAATATAATATATAGTAAAGGTAGTGGCACAAAATATTTTAAATATTAAAAAAAAAAATTTTTCCTAAAATAATTAATGAATTTTTTATTGTAAAAAGTCATTATACTATAAGCTTAAAATAATTTAGGCTGATTATCAGCCTAAATGGTTAGCATACTAACAGTATTTAAGCTACTTAGTACACATGCAAATTTCCATTTTAAAGCTATCTAAGTATTGATTCATAGCTATATTATATTGGTGTTAAAACGATTAGTTTTTATTAAACATGCTTTTTTTTGGATACATTCGTTTAGGACAAAAGTAACATAATCCTCATATCATATTGGTAATTGAACACAAATTTTAAAATAAAAATTTGTTTTATATTTATTTTAAAAAAATACCAATTAAAGAAAACTGCTAAAAAACAATGAAAAAACGTAAACAAGCTCAATCACATATAGGCACTCACATTTTGATGTAAGCTAACATGTACCTATTGTTGTTTATACCAATAAAACGATGGGATCCAGCGGAGAATTAATGTAACAACAGTTCCTCCTCTGGTTCTTGATAACACGGAAAAAAGGTACTACTGTACTAGCATTTAATTATATTTTTGCATTTATATATACAATATTATTGTACGTAAACTTTTGCATACCTATCTATAAACGAGTCACGAGTGTTTGAAATTATATAAAGATTTCTCACCAAACAGTTTTTAGATTTTAGTTCAATGTTCATGTGTTGTGTTATTTATAAATAAGAACTGCGATATTTTTTTTCAGGTAGAAGGGTTATTTTACTTCTATTTTTTTTAATAGTTATAATGAACTTAACAACATTTTTTTACCGTCTAGAAAAACTATTACACAATGATAACATACAATTTTTTTTTTTTTTAACTCTTTTTATACAACGTCAAAATAAATTATTTGGATAATGTTTGATAAATTAAAATGAGAGATTGGACCATTACAACCATTACAATTGTGTAGCTTTACGACAAAGGAAACCTCTTCAAGTGTTGGTCCTTAAAGTCTTATCTTTAAACGTCTGTAAAGAGATAAGATTAAATGGATATATAAACTTTTGCCACATTTGTCAACTTATCCGTAATTTTATTATCATTAGGTACATCAAATAAGAAGTTATATAATGTACACTTTTGTATACACTTTTACTTCTGTTGTGCGTTGGACAGTAATTCATAAGATATATCATAGGTATATCATACATGTAGCCAATTTAAATGACACCTTATCACTAATATTATTTAGTTATTAAAAAAAAAAACAACAATAAATGTAGTCAAAGAATTATTTGTAATATTTAAGGAGGTAGCTAGATACAGGAGGAATATGATATTATAATCTATGTGTTGAAATATTATTCTGTTATGATAATATTATATTAATTATTCAAGTTTTTAAAGTGTTTGAACGTATCAACAATCTGATAAAGTTATAATACTAGTTAGACAGGTATTATACATGAATATACTCAAGTTAGTTATATTATTACTGAATATTATGTTTCCTTACATTTGACTAAATTGAAGTAATTTAAATACAAAATTAAGATTATTGCCGTTATAACATTAGTAAATAATTTAATCTAATGTATTATTCCTTTTAAGCAATGAAGCTCAACAATTTTTAAGATACTAAATTTATAAATGTATATTCAAAATAGTACCTATTCAAATGGTTTGTTAATATTAATTTGTATGGTAAATAAATTCCATTTACTTTTAGACATATTCTTATTTGTGCACAAATCTGGCAGATAAATGTTACCTAACTACCACGGTTACACTTCAAACGGTATTATACGTTTTAAAACGGTCATAAAAAGATAGAACGGTTGAGAAAATAAAAATAAAATAATTAATATAATCACAACATAATAAATACTCATATTATATTATATTTATATAAATTATTTTTAGATAAGTATTTAATAATCCAACAACCCGGGAAGGTCACACCAAGTACAAAAAGAAAAGAGCGCCTTAAAATGCACACATAGGCAAGACACATGCAGAATTGCTGGACATAATAATAATTACAGGAAGCAACACGATACACGGTAAAAATGTCTTGAGAAAGCATAACCAGGGGCGTGCCTGGGGGGGGGGGGGTGTTCAACCCCCACCCCCGAAAAATAAAAATAATTATTAATAAAAGTTTTACCCAACATAATATATATATGGAACTTGATTAGGCTAGGTTTATATGGTGTCTTTGCATCGCTATCGTGAAACACGCTCATTGTTTCGTGTCATGTGAGCGATATAGGTATATAGGAAATCCGTATAGGTACCCATAAATACGCGCGATTGACCGGAGCGCGTGTACGATTACACATCGGCTATTGTACTTTATCTCCGAATTTCCGATACGATATATTGTGTTCCATGTAGTCACGTAAAAATTAAACACGATTAATTTCGACCAAGTTAAAACTGTTGGAAATATTAGCAACTTTACCTGTGTCTACGGCAACCGCAGAAATGACATTTTCTACTTTACGGCGTATCAAAACATATTTGCGCAACGCAACTGGCGAAGATCGGTTAACTGGGTTAGCTCTTTTTTCAATTCAAAAAGAAATTAACGTTGATCCAAATGAAGTGGTGAGAAGGTTCACTTTAATACCTCAAAGACAAGGATTCATTTTTTTTATATTATCTAATGTCTAATATATATGACGAGTGGCGACAAATTATTCAAAATTTATTTTAATGTACCTATTATATCATTGAATTCAAATTTAATACCATTCGTTATACGGTGACCCACTTGTAACATACTGTACAGCAGAACGACACACGCCCACCTACTGTACAGCAGAGCGACATCCACTTGCCCACTTTTTATTTTTTTTTTGAATGTAGGAAAACTTAAGGAAAATCTTGTGTAAAAAAATAAAATCTTAGATATGCATATTAAAATATTGTGGATTAACGCTCAACTATTTTTTTTTCCACTATCAACAACTTATGTGTAGCGATGTAATATCTTTTCAAGTTTTTCATCAGAGCAAATCATTTTTTATCGAAAAAAATTTTTAAAAAACGGTTTGTTCTTCGTTTTTATAAACATAAGTACATCATTGTAAAATCAATATTATAAAATAATTAATTCTCCGTTAGAAAATTTCATACATATGGATTTTTCTATATATTTTGTTTATTCAAAAACATTATAATATAATAACTGTGATGAAATAGTAAGAAAGTCATTTCAACGACATTTAAAAATGTTAATTACGCATAATAACTATATTACCTACTTATAATTTATATAATAATAAATACAGTCAGACTTGGTTAACTCGAAGTTGAAGGGACAAAAGTTCGAGTTATCCAAGGATTTGAGTTATTCAAAGATAATACAATAAAAGGATACTCTAAAAACCAGGAAAAACTTCGAGGTATCGACGATTTCTAGTTAAAAAAAATTCACTTTAACCAAGTTTGACTGTGCTATATTTATGCAAGTCACTCTTTTAGTCTTTTCGGAAATTAATTGTATCAAATCTGATCTAAGAAACCGACCAAATAATGAATGATGCAGTGCCACAAGTACTTTATTAAAAGATACAAATTATAAATCAAATATAAATAAATTGGCATGAAGCGTACATCAACAAAAAATCACATAAAGCAAATTAATAATCACAACAACGTAATAATGTAATTTGTTTTGTTAAATCTCTCATAAATACATTTAAATTTAAATTTGTTTTCATATTTATATAATATTTTTAATTATTTCATAGCATGAAGGAAAAAACAAAAATATCTGGTACTTTTTGGCACCTAACGTTAGAAAAATTTTCAATTCCTGATCTATATTATATTGTAAATTGTATCATATGAAACTACCTCTAAAATGAACTGACCTTGATTTTTACATCGCGTATCCTGTAAATTATAATATCATTAATCATAACAATATCTAATCGTAAAATGGAATTGGAACATAAAAATATAATTATTGTCACCTTTATCGACGACTTGAATTAAAATCAAAATCGTATAGGTAGGTATAATATGATAATCAGATTTAGTCACAGAGTCACACAGCTGCATCATACTCTCGATGGAAGGCTAACAGTAGCTGCTCAAGTACAAATACGGTTCGTGGCTATAACGTAAAAAGGTACTAATTTGACAGCAAATTGTAGCGGATTTTTGTGTAAATTTTAAAATTTTCAATTCAGAGCAGAGCGAAACATGTTACGATGATGTACATTTTTTCTTAAGTTTCAACAATTTTTTAGCTAATTCAGCTAGGGTTGATTCGTAAATTTTTTACAATCTCTTAATAGATTGGAAATGAGATACAGCTGATGATACTTTAACACGCTATTTTTGTAATTTTCCAGTATTAAAGTTTTCGAGAAAATTGCGAAAAACGGTCAAAGAACATTAAAATGTATAGGGATAAGTAATTTTAAACAAAATCTACTTGGACAAAAAAAAATATATAATTATCTTTGATATTTCAAATTTTCAACAGTTATATATATTAAGATTCGATAGAAACTATAGATTTTTAAAAATATTTTATTTGTACCTACCTACCTATATATTGTATATTAATTAGATATTATATCTATAAGCTTTAAAAATGTTAAGCATGTTTCGTGTTTTTTTTTATTTTACAATATTTTTAATTTTAATAATACCTACTACAAAAAATTCATAATTAATAATTACAGAACTTATTTTTATTTAAAAAAATAAGAAACATTGTTTGTTCCATAAATATTTGAAAAAAAACTTGTGTATGGCTAAATTGTACTAAATGAAATGTATAATATAAATATAATATTACAGTAGTTAATAATTAGATACGGTAAGTATAAATAGTTCTGTAATCTTGGTAATATAAATGCAATTTTGGTTAATTTTAAAGATCCCTCGCCGACCGTCTCCATAAGGATTTCTACCCTGCCTAAACACACGGTAATAATATACAAACAGCATAAACTTAATAGTTATTTTACTTGAACAATTTTGTACATTATACACACATCAACCAGTAACTTGGGATGGTTTAAAATATCGAAATAATTGTTTATTAACATAAAACATTTATGAAATTCTTGTCATTTTTAATTAATTTGCTGACCATAATCGAGTTCATAAAAAATATCGATTATATTAATTGAATTAGTTTTGTTTTGTTTTGCTATTTTGTTACTCGTTATTATTACTCTGTGCCACACCACCGAATGTAACCTACACGATATTTGTCTTAAAATGGATTTATCGAATTAACTGTTAGTCTGTCAACCATAAATTAGGCTTCTCGTAAATCTTTCTATTTAGCCACATGAATGAAAATAAACGATTATTCGAAAAAGCTGTTTGGCTGTTAGCCACTCTACAACAATCCATTTCGCTAACTTCGAAGAACCTATACATTTATTCTTTCAATTATCGATTGTCAGAACTTGGAAGGTTATTTGTTAGCGCAAAAAAAACACAATTTCAATCTATTCGTTGTATGTACAATAATATTCCTGATGCAATTTAAATAGTAGAAGTAACTTTATTCGACTTGTATTACAAGTGTTTTTTTGACATTTAACTTCAACTCATGTTTATTGCTGCGGTAGCTGGTAGGTATATATAGGTACTACCTACATGACATTTTTTTAGTATACGATATTATATTAAATCGTACACATTTATTAAACATAATACGAAAACGCAAATGAAAAACAATTTTAATTTTAAAACATCACGGAATATATAGGTTACAAACTTAAAATAGTTGCATTTATATTATACATAACCAATATATTATGAACTGTTCATATAACTTTTTTGTTTTATAAATATTTTTATTAAACGAATAAACCAATATTATATATGAACATGTATTTATAATAGCTATGACAAACCCATACAAATTGAAAATAAATATTTTACGAAATCACAAAAGAACTCACATAAAATACAGCTCAAATACAGATTCATAGGGTACCTAAATATTAATAATGTTATGTTTTCAGCAAATCAATAATTAATGTAATGGTTTTACAGTAATCTATTTTTAGTGTTGTTGGTTATTATATTTTTTAATGACAGTAGTGTTCCGAATGTTACATTTAACCTTTTTAGTTGATTAGAAATGTTACCTATTTAGTCAGTAAACTGTAGTTACTTCAAAGAGATAATATTTTGATTTTCTCATCAGTTTACTTAAAACGTAGGAAACTCAACCATCAAATTGTGAAATTTTATTTTCTGATTCACAATACAGAACATTAAATATTATTTTTTTTTATCAACACAAATTTAGTAACTATTACGTAGAAAAATAATAATTGGTATACATGTTATAATTAATATAGGTCATAACTTGTTATATTTGTAACATGTATATACGAAATTTTGAATTTATTGGTGTATAAGTAACCTATAAATAAAATAAATTAACATAATGTAAAACTAACGTAAATAGTAAAATTGTGATTTAGAAAATATTTTTTTACAATTTTTTGATTTATTTTCTTACATTTTTTTAAAGAAAGTAATAATTGAAATATTATTTGCTTACAGTAGGTACTACAAAAAATCCTTATTATTAATAAATATACGTTGTTGAAGTAAAATATAAATCTAGCACGGTAATAGGTGAATAATAATCAAATTGTTTTTTTTGTTTATAAATAATTGTTTTTAATGCCTACTTAATTACTTTTTCGAGGTATTCATTGATTAAATTGAAACAAATTAAGCAATAAATGTTTAAAAAAAAGATCCTTGGGTGATTAAGAGGTATGAATTCAAAGTAAATTAGTTTGCCATTGCCGATAAATAAAATTTAATTGTTGGAATTTAAAAAATAAGCTATTAAATATGAAATAAAACTAAATAAATCTATATAGGTATTAAAAAACCATTTATTTTAATTAAATATTTGCATTTTGAATTTTAATAACATCTCATTTTGTTCACGCTGTTTCTAAAATTTAAAAAAATGCTTTGCTTGTATACATTTTTAAATTAAGTAGTGTAAATAAAACAGTATTAAAATTTAAATTATAGATTCCTAGATATATAGCCACATTAATATTTTATATTTTAATTATTTTGAATTTGCAGTTTACTGTCCGGAATCCTGAGTAAGGAGTTTAAGCAGTGAATAAAAAAAAATTGTAATATGGTTATTCTAATAATTATAATATTTTATAACTTAGGTAATATTATTATTTTTACAATAACATAATTTACGAAATAACGTTTCCCGTATACCTACATAACCGTATATTACCTACATCTAGTCCATCAAAATCGAGATTTTACTCACTTGATACCTATTGAAATAAACTATTCAACAACAACTGTTAACTACAAGTTTCAGGGGGATTAAAAATTCCACCTGAAGTGAACAGATAAAAATAAGATCCACCCGGGAAAATTTCCAGGTAGAAAAAGCTACATGTAAATGCTCCCCGAAAAAATATACAGGTACAAAAATGGATTTGTAAATTCCACTTGGAAAAAATTAATATTTTTAAAGCAAGCGTTCAGTGACTATACGTCATACGACACGACTGTACTATACTCAAAATATAATTAGAAAATATAAGAATAATTAAATACCTATGGATGATTATGTAGAAAACATGGCTCATTATTTTTGGGATTTTGACAAAAAAAAAAATTTAGAAGTGATTAGATTTGATTGATTTTTAATTTTTATTTTAGAATTTTAGATGATTTTATTTTGACTCGTCTTTATCATTATAATCATTATTCATTAACCATAATTTATTAATTATATATGACTTTTTTGTGGTAAAATTATGTGGTAATTTTATTGATTTAATTTGTGAAATATAAATATATTTATATTTATGATTCATCTATGCTATGACTCATATTATTATTATTATTAATATGAATAATATGACACATTCACACATTTGTATATTAACAGTAAGTAATAAATGTATTCAATTTAAACCTATTATATTTTATTTGTTTCTTTATGTTACATTATTACTGCCCCTCCTGTCAACAATTCCTATGGGTACGCCCGTTTAAATATACAAATAAATAAATAAATATTCAAAACTACTTTGTAGAAAATAGATACATGGTTTTAATTGAAACTTTAAACTTTTAAACTTCATTAAATAATAAGAACTTCTTACTTATAGGTATTATATTGTGTTTATTAATTATAATTTTTTTCTGGTGGAATTTATTTGTACCTTTTTTCACCTGTAGTTTTTTCGGGTTGAATTTACATGTACCTTATTTTACCTGTAGTTCATTTCGGGCGAAATTGGATGCGCCTGTAGTTTCAATACTTTCATCCTTAATAAGCAATAACAAAAAAATTGTGTTTTATTATATTTTTCACATAACTATGTTATTTGCGTCCAGGATTTTAGATACAAGTAACTTACTAATAATAATGCGGGATACCATATATTATTTTCAAACAAGTAATTAAAATATTAAATCACATGACGTGATTTAATGGAAATTATCCAAACTGTTCAAATAGCGTTCAATATTTTTATAACTATATATTATTCATATTTCATAATATGATATTATGAGATAATTTATGTCTGAAGTTTCTTTTTAAAAGTGTGTAAGTACTAGGTACCCATGTCACGCTTAATTGCACAGTTACAATTTGCCAGTATGTTTTACATACGTATACTTATTAGTTATTGTGCCCTTATAGATTATCAAATTGTATAATGTTTTGAAAATAATTTAATAATATAATATATTTAGTTGATACTCAAATAATATATTAGGTATTTTTATGATGACTATTCAACTTGTCCGGTGGAAATATGAAGCCAAAAATTCATCTAGTATTCAATGAACGACAAATCCTGCATGTGGATCATATTTCCATGCCAGATTTAATAAATAATTTTATACACACGGTCGACCAAATATATTTTTATTTTTAGATGCCTAAAATATACTGTATATACCTTACTAACTAATTTATCTAGATAAATTAATGTTAGGCTCATTTTTTTGTGAAAAATAGTATAGAATCACTCTATACTATTTAGTTTTTTTATTTTATTGAGCTTAAGCCCGGCAACTTAGACCATTATTTAGCTATTTTTGTTTTGTTTGTAGGTTTTTTGTTGGTAGAGGGAGGAACACATGTGTGTTTGTTTTGGCAGAATTTTTGATTTGGGCACCCGTAGGTATCTGCCATGCCCGGGTGGGGGGATGGCGGCACTTGTTCTCTGGACACCGTGACTTGCCAGAAGAAAAATGCCACCTATGGCTGAGGTATCGAACCGGCAACAATGTGCGTCGCAACCGACTCCTTAGTCCGCTCGGCCACTCCGCTCCCCTATACTATTTAGTTTTTCAACTTCATAAGTCATAACGATATATAAAATAAGTAAGTACTTATTATTTCCCGTATGAGTGTATGACCAATAACCGTAAACGTAATTAATTATCTAAACGAATTCTTACGAGGAGCCAATTAAAATTTGTTAAAATATTCTATATAAAAATTGACTGAAGAATCATAGCATATTAATATTATTTTGGCTTTATTTTTATCACTAAATTCAAAAAAAATGTATTCAAATATACCTACTACAGTAGGTACATTATTATAATATGTAAATATTACCTATAATGAAATATACTAAATAATATAACGATAGTAGAAGTTTAATAATAATAATATGAATAACCTGGCTATAGTCGTAGAGGGACTTGTGAATAACATATATAGGTGAAGTTATGTGCGTCTTACAATATTGACGCGCCGCCCTCGTGGTTTGAAATCCTTGGGAAACGTGCGTCGCGTTTCATCGGACCAGAAATAATGAGGATCGAAAATAGTATAATGCCATTAATGATTATATAATTAATAATAATGATAGTACGTAATAAACTCGTAGCGATGGAATTTCGTCGTGCAACACACGGCCATTAATAATATTCGCATTCACGGTCGACGGCGGCGGTGGCGCTCCAACGGTTTGATTGAGAATCGATCGTCACTATTACAACGGATCGTAGTGAAAAATCCGTCGTCGACTAAATTGCGTTTCTATAATGCTATTACACTGGTCACTGTACAACAAAAGTCAAAAACAACGAAGCAAAAATAGTTTGTTGTATCGCTGAACATCGAGCGTGAGGTCGAAATAATTTGTTTTGAATTACAACCACGTTAACGGCCGATTCTTACCACCTGATAATAATATTCTTACCTGGCCACAGTAAATATGAATTCTGGCTTAAAATTTGTAGACAATTTTGATTTGGGGATTAATAAGAAGTAAGGCCAATTATCCCACCCCATTTCCCCGGTAAAAATATTCTAGACATTTTTTTTTTTACCAACAGTCAAAAGTTTCCAGAGGAGCGTAAAAATATATTAGGTCAATTTTGAACCCTCGATAAAAATATACTAGGCTGATATTTTACAACAATACTAACAGTAAAGTGATTCCACTGGTTGGTAAGAATAACTCTATAGGTTGATTTTACCTCCTTCAGGACTAAACCTAATGTGTGTGTGTGTGTGTGTGTGGGGGGGGGGTGGTCATAATATTCCCCCACGGTCCCACAATAATTTGTTTTATTAATTTTTTAGTTGGCCACTTATGAAAAACTGATAAATTATACATAATGGTCAATTGTCTTAAAAAAAGTTATGATAGTTATGTTGATTAAAAGTTGAATGTGAGGGGGATTATAAATTCCAATGTTAGTATAAAACTATTTAGATACCAGCCAACCAAATGGAGTCATCCTGATGCCTCCTGGAAGTTAATTTATTTTATACAAGTATTTCCTAGTTCCTACTGGCATCGGGACTCGATTCGGGATATTGTATGTATTTTGCCGACATTTTGCATACATTTTGCTTCAAGTGAAGTGTATTTGAATGTATTTGTTAATATTGGTAGAAATTTTACTTACCAATGTATACACTATACACAGTTAGCTATAAAAGCGTATTAAGGTTCGATAACAGAATCAATTTATTATAAAAAGTAAAATAATTAATATAAAACTATATCTATACATCCGTAATCGGAAGGTACCTACAAATTGTTTTCCATCAGAGCATATATACCTAACTATTTTTAGTTCAATTTTTTTTTCGATAATTAATGCTGAACATTTAATACTTGGTTCCTCGTAAATTTCAATCTTTCATATTATTAATAGAAAAAGAAATTACTTTATCAATATTAGCATTTAATAGAATATTCTTAGAATTAGTATATGGATGCTGCATCGCGCGGTCATCGAGTGATCTCGAATATCATATACCTGCAGCACCGGTCATAATACGTTCAGTCGAGAGGTAGGCTCGGAACTGTTCCTACGTGGGTCATAACCGCATGATGTATAAGTATCTATATATATATACCTCAATAACCTAAATACAGGCTATATACCGGGTGATTATTTTATCATTGAACACTCATTATTTCAAAAAGTGTAAATTTTTTTGAAAATATTTTTTTACATAGTTTTAAGTCGCTTTTAAAACAACGTTTTTCTTAAAAAATTATATTTTTAAATATTTTTTATCCTTATAATTTTTTAAGTTTTTTTACTTTTTTGAATAACAACATTGGGCTTTAATTTTATATTCCAAAGCAGAATAAACATGGCTTTCCATTATGTCTAACGTAACAAAGAGCATCTTGTATATATTCATGCATATTATGTCGTGGACTATAGTCCTATAAAACTTGCTGGTAATATAAATTTTTGACCCATATCTGAAACATTTTCATCATTTTCAAATGCATCTTTTAAATGAATATACTGTTCAACTTTAAGAGCTTTTTGATTGCATCGTATATAGCGTAAACGTTCGTTTTCAATTTTTGCATAGGTACATATAAACTATAAATTGATTTAGCAATTGCTTATAATGTTATAAATGATTTTCTGGATTTGCACGTATCATAATTCTGTATGCATAAAATTGCATTGATGACACTCGTTTCTTTGTTGACAAACCTGTAACTGGATTTATTTCGTATATTTCAAAATGATATCCATCTTCACACATCCAAAACATCAATGGATAATATAAAGCATCATACGATTTGTGAGTTTCTTGGACTGTTACATACTCATTACTACGTTTTTATAACACAATATCGCGTTTTGAAAATGCATTCACATTAATTATAGCAGCTACTTCATTTACAACTGGTAAATTAAAATGTCTTTCATGTTCACCTAAAGGTATTTTGTCGGCTTGAAGTACAATTTAGCATTCATCACTCAGCATATTGTCTAATGATGTTTTGAAAAGTTTTATTAATGCGTATTGTGTTCATCTAGACAATTTTGTAAAGATTGAATTATTTCATGTTGTACATCGGGAACGATCGAACATCTACGTTGTGATTGTATATCATCATCACCAATAAAATATATTTGTAAAAATGATGATTCACAATCATATAGAAGAAGAGATCCTATTCTGTGATAAATTTGTCCTTCAATTTTGATAACCTGACTCTTTCTTTCTGTTCACAGCAAACGAAGTCATGTTGAAGCACGAATTATATTTTCTAATATTTCTTAGAAAATGTTTTGATCCAATTATTGATCCAGATAGATACGTTGATAACTGCTCTTCGGGAGAAATCAAATTAGGCAACTTTACCTTACCCTTTCCACAATACATATTATTAAATTCTTTTTGAAATTCTAACGCTTCACAAAGCTTAATTCATATGACCAATAGAAATACGATGATCGTTATTAAATACATCATTACAATCATAATTAAATGCTTTCATTTCTAAATTTTTTTCATTTGGGCTTTCTTCTTTCTGTACGTTGACTGATTTGTTTCGTATTGTCATTAGATGATGATTTTTTTTCTTTTATTATATTATCTTCCACTTTATGAGATTTCTTGAATTTTTTCTGTCTTTTATTTAGTAAAGAATTTTCTCCAATATTTTGTTTTCTCTTAGGCATATTCAACTATTTTTTTAATGATTAAAAATTCAAGAAAGATTAGTGATTTATTTTATATAAAAAAAAAATGAATTATTACTGTTATTTTGTTGCTATGGAATTTTTCGAATTATGAAGCGACCTTCAGATAAATGTAAAAAAAAAAAACATTCGAGTTCCAAAACTATAAGGTGTCAATAAAACTAACCTATTTCAAAAAATAGAGAAATTATAATGAAAAAAAAACCCAGAAGATGCTAAAAATCACATCCAAGAAACTGGCCACTTCTTTTTATTTTTCAAAATTTCATATTTGCCAATAAACCAAAGAATTTACACTTTTTTACAGATATTCAGTAATTCTTGGAATTATTGCAATCTTTTATCATGGGAAATTCAAAAGGAATGTCTTTTTTTACCTGATCCAAATATAATTGAAAAAATCCTGAAGAAACAAATTACTTTCCAACTCCTGGTGAAACAATGACTAACCTCTAAAAAGGTTAGACCACTAACCTCTTAAACTTTTAAAAAAAAATCACATCCACCTCCAGGTGAACCGGGAAGTAACGACAGTACCGAATAAGATATTATATATATACATATATATATTATATTATTATATTATTATTATTTTTTTCACGAAAATATTATATAATATTATTATAACAGAATAATGATAGATGAACATGATCGTGGTCATGTGTGACCTATGAAGAATATTAATCAACAACTTTTTTGATACGTACCAAACCTCAATAAAATATTATACTGAAGGTTTTGGCCTCATGAAAGTAATGTGCAAAAAATATTGTCATGCACCATGCACATAATTGCTCACATCATTGTAAAATCATCGCCCGCCTAAGAATCTAAAATAACAAAAATAAAAACTATTGTTTTCGTTGTTATTGAAAGAACACCAGTACACCCACATTGTGGTTACGTAAAATTAGGTACCCATCCATCGATCCGCAAGAGGTCGATATAATTTATCGATACGTAAAAAAAACACAATATTTTGGGTATGCACTGAATATTTGTATCGCCGAAGATATAGACGTCATAGATCAGTGGTTCTTAAACTGTGGTCCACGGTGGTTCTATCTAAAATGTGAATACTAAATGTTTATGAAAAATTATGTATAAGAAAAATAATTATAAAAATGTTGTGTTATGTTCGTATCATGTACATACTTAATATTTAATTTGTAATATAAAATAAGTATTAAAATATTATAATTTTGATAACATGAGATATTTCGTAAATAAGGTAGGTAGGTATTCGAATAAAAATTGGTAAGAGGTCCGTGATTTTTAAAAGATTTCCATCAGGGATCCACGTTCACCAAAACTAAAAGTTTAAGAGCCATTGTCGTGGTGTAGACGACTTACCGAGTACCTACCTACGTGTAAAAATCTGATAATTCTATAAAAGTTGATAAAGTATGGTAAAAACGACGATAGAGAATTTACCATCAACATTGTACATAGATCGCTTTCCCTCAGAATCATTATTCGTGTGCATTGAATTCATATTAATTAAAACATTCATTACTGTGATCCACTCAAACTCAATGATGATTTACACTCAACGCCTACTAGTATGCAACAGGGCGACTTTTTCAGTTTTATTTTCTTTTAGAAATATAACTGACCCATATCATATTCCACACAATTTAATAATTAATAGCATGTCGGTAGTGGAGATGTCGGGAACATGTGTATCACGCACTGATATAATAATAATAATATTAATAAAATATAATATAGGCAGTTAGCTTTTATACTTCAGTATAGATTAAGATACTAGCACGTTATACTTTAGGTGTAACGTAGGTGAAAAGTACAAAGTATTTGCACCGCGTCCGACTCGTCCGAGTTATAATAATTATAATGAATAACAATTAAATATAAATACATACCAAGTGACGGCACAAACAGATAATAAGTTATGACATTTTATTCAAGCAATCAAAGATCTAAGCTAGATACCGTTGTGTTTATATTGTTTTTATATACATAATGTGAATTATTAATAATTTTATGAAATTATTTATTTTTTATTATAATTTAGATAAACAATTTTATAAATATGTTGACTATAATATCTAGATAGTTGAAACTACAATCTAAATTGTATGTGTTCATTGATATATTTTATTCGACTATATTTTATTTAGGTAATTTTTAACCTATCTTAAACAGTTTAACCTATCTTACCAAACATTGTATACAATATTATAGACTTTGATGATTATTGTACAGTTAGGCATATATAAGAGTTGAGGAGTGAGTACGAATGTACGATGCACTTGTTCTTTGTCACGATACTTATTCATAAACAGCATAATATTACTATACTACAATATCTGTTTTATTATTTGTTATTCTTTGAACTTTGTTCAATATCATTATTCCGATAACTCGGTTATTGTTTATTTGAAAATCTTTGATAAAAACAATAAAAAAAATATTTAAGGTATTTTTTTGGATGAAGGTAATTTATATAGAGTTTTGTTTGTACCTTGAGTTTCCTTTTTCAGTTAATCGATAGTAAAATACGTCCAGATTTTTATTTTATATTTCACAAAGGATACATTTAAATTATATATTTAATAATGAATTGCAAAGACAGCAATTTTATTTTAGTAATTTTATGTCCATAAAAAATATAACAATATGAATTCCTAACGATGTTTATTTTTTTTAATGATGTAAATGTTTAATAAATTATAATATAGTTGCAATGGGAAGTATAAATGTATAATGATTTGACTAATTTACAGGTATAACAATTTATCACGAATTGACGATATTTATCTTCCGTGCATGTAAAAAAAAATAGAAAAACTATATCATCTTACTCTAGTCTTTATAGATGTCAACTTTTGGAGAGGTAATAATGAACACAGACTTGTTAAAAATGTATTACTACCTAGTGTTTTAAAAAAATCATACTTTATATATTTTATAAATTTATCTTACTTTTAATATCGTTATTATTTTTTTTTTAACTTACCTAGTGTTCTTGCAATTATTATTACATGATGGTAAATTATTGGCATCGTAGAGGTTTTGATCTAATATGTTCTCTCGTCGTAGTTTTAAAATTATACATTATAAAAAATACCTCTTGGCTTGTTCATTATTTATTATACACAAACATACAAACTGCGTATAATATTACCATTTACACCAAGTTTCACTCAAACATAAGGATTGACTCTTTGCATTCCCCACACTCATAATAATGAATAAGTCACTTCAATTATAATCTGTATACTTAATTAATGTAGGTGCAAATACGGAGAGTGCCTCGCCCCTCGGTAGATTCTTCTATATAGTCTATACTACTTCCTATTAAGTGAACACTTACAATTCAGTATTTACGAACATCAGACTTTTGCGAAAACAGGATATTTGATTTTTAAATAATACCTGTTTCTCATTGTAATTATTATTTTCTGTACATTTACCTACGTCATGAATAAAAAATAATTAAATAAAATCACTTTAAAGTAACTATTTAGGTACTTACTATTATGTGTTATAGATGTATTTTTTCGAATAATTATCCTTAATTGAATAATAAAAATAATAAATTATTAAACGTATTAGCATATTATTTTTTTGTTAAAATTAGTTTTAATAAAAATAAAATATTTATTACATCAAGTATTGTATCATGTGGAAGATCAATGGTCCCTAAACTATTTTGACAGTAATTATAATAGGTACTATACTAGTGTTTAGTACTATACTAAAATACATTTTTTAAACATATACAATATGTAACAAGTCTCAATAACAAAATAAAGAAAATTAAGGCTCACCATGCATGTTGGAATCTAATTTCTGTAAATAATTACTTAATGGATAGCCACACTAAATGATTTGATTTTTTATCCTATTAATTATTTATACATTTAAGACGAATGTTGGCCTAATTTTATCATTCAAATAATATATAAAATATAATATAGATTATAATTACCTCTAATTTATTCATATACTTTTAAACTATTATAGTCATATATTACCAATGCAATTATTATACTGTTGTTTATATTGAAACTATTAACCAATTATTGAACCTGCCAACAAATACTGGCTATCACCAATCAGCACACATTACTTTTTTAATCTCGTATTTAAAAACTGTGAAAACACGCTTCACTATAAATTATAAGTAAATTCACTTTGTGTACGACTTTAGGAATCCATTCAATAAAAATCTGTTATGGATATTCATGCAATAGCTACCTTTTACCATTTTTATAATATGGTTTTCCACGATAAGATAGAAAGATGGTAGATACTGCAATTTTTTATCCTAGACTCCTTTAGTATGTAGATTAAAAAATGCCAATACAAATATATACAGTGAGCCTATACACACTCATATTACATATCGCCAGTGGCGGGCTGAACTTCGATTTTAAATGACGCATTTTCATAATTATGTACTTACCACCACCACCACCATCACCACCATCCTATTTTTACTTATAAGTTATAACAAAGTTATGATGTTAATAAAATGTGATCAAAAGAGCCAAGAGGTCAGGCTTTAGCATGTAATTCTGCGCCACAGTCACGGGGTGGCATCACCCCCTTTGAAAAGTTGACGCAACTGCATCAAAATTGACCACTTCGGCTCGCCACTGCATATCGCATAAATACCATGGTCACTTTTCTAGTAATTTTCACTGTTGTACACGCTGTCTTACAAAAATATATCAAACCAGCAACATAACATTACAAAATCCCATCATAAGTTTGTAAGAGTCTACACCACTTAAGAAAGAAATTATAGGTAATATAGGATATTCATTTGACAATATTATGCTTTTTTCGCACTGTACAAATAATTATATACTTTAATGTGTATACACATATTTATTTATATATATATATATATCATTCGTATTAAATAGATAATATGAATGAACACAATGTTGTAGGTAAACAGTTTGTAGAGATGAACAAATGTTTAGAGCCGAAACTTTTTCCATGCAACAAATAATGGTTAAATACAAATTATGGACAAAAGTTTTCAAACTGGAAGCCAAAAACAGAAAATACGGCAACAATAATGGCAAACTACCAGCTATAAAATTTGATCCTGTTGAGAAATCGGTTCTACCTTCGTTGTTTTACACATTATGAGAAATGCGTGGGTATATATACTAAATATAACGTATATAGCATTAATAAATTATTTTAAAGTTAATTTGTTTCAATTATACTTTACCAGTTACATTTTATACACTTTATTTCAAGAAAACTTTTTTTGTTCTCGAACAGATTTACAAGAAAAACTAATTTAAATATGTTATACACTTAAATATATACATAATATATATATAGTATATACATATAAATCCAACAAAGGTAATTCAAATGTACAAGAAAGTGGACTTTTAGAATACATAATGTAATAATAATATATACATCAACCATGGTTATGAAATTCTTTAGAATGTAAAACAAGTTTTTAAAATAATATGTATATATACATTAAATACGAATTTTCTCATACATTTTTTAAATACATAAAGTATCCATTTAGTTAAAATATTTATAGCTGTACCTATTATTTATATTTCTGATTAAATATTAACTTAAAATAAAAGAATAATATATTAATATAATTGTTGAACGATTGTAATATTGTATTTGAATACAATATATAATAAATATACTATGTACAAACATTATAGCATAACAGATAACATGTAGATTTTTAGTAAAAAATAAATTATTATTTATAGACTTTTGAGCAAATAAAAGTGCTTATTACAGTGTTCTAATTCATTTTTATGTGATGAATACTGTTACTGTACTTAATTACTGTACGGTTTTCACTTTTTTTTTTAAAAAGATTTCAGAAAAATGCTTCATAAAGTTTGAGAGCACATTTTGAAAATATGTAAAACGTATGGTTTGTCTTAATGGAGATTAAACAAGAAAGTCAAATAGAAATAAAAAAAATTTAGATTCTTTGAATTAAAAGTCTTAAAAAGTCTTAAAAAATTAAATATCCGAAAAAAAGCTTTATTTTTAACGTACCCAACGTTTTTAAAGTAACCACGCAAAATACGTATTAGTAAGTTGAAAAGTGTTAAAGAATGTATTTTTTAAGCAAACGAACAGACCGTTGAGAATGGGAGAGTGTAACTAAACGGTAACAATCAAACGTACTTAGGTATATTTTTTATAAACCAATTTTTAACAAAGTGTAAGCGCACTCGAAATATCCTATTTTTGGTGCGTGAGACCGCATACGTAGTCCGAGTAATTTTTAAACTTACGTCCGTATATTGTACATGTCATAATATAGATACGGGTAGGGGAGCAAATTAATAAAAAGTTGCCTAACTCATAACAGGTGGTTATACGGTTAATCCCTCCACATAATTATAACACAATTGAACAATTACGCGTTTAAAATGCGTACAAGAGATGCACTGCAGTGGATGATGAAGTCGAGTGAAAAAGAAAACAACAAAAAAGGCCCATTTGGATTTTTTCCTTTTTTATACGCCTCGAAGAGACCCTTATTCTCGTCTGTTATCTAGCGATGTTAATAACCCGCAGGTGTTTTGTTCATTACCGACTCTTCTTTCTCTCTATATATCTCTTTAACTTTTTCTCCACCTCTCATCACATCACGTCACTCTTCAAGCCTTTGTGTTCTCTATCTCTCTCTGCTCTCTCTCTTTCTTTCTCTCCGTCTCTATTATTATGTGCTCCGGCGTTTTTCTATCTCATTGGCGGTGAATCTAGCGCCACCTCTTCAAGTCTTCTCGACGAGTATATAATTGAGAGAGGTTGCAGTTAACTGCAATATTTCTAAAGTGTATATCTTATGTTGACCTACGTTTGGGGCCGCGAGGCACTACCACGGTGGCCATTTTATTATATATAGAAAACACTGTCACTTTATAATAAACTTGCGATTTTGACGAAAACCGCAATTAGGATAATAATATTGCGTCCAAATGTGTACACCACCAACACTATACACGAGGGCTTTGCCGCACGTCCGATATAGTTTCGACGACAGCGTCGTCGTCCATAACAAATTACAAACTGCCAAGCACCGGCCACTTGTATTTGATCGCCAAAACATTTAACAACGTTATCATCTGAACCGTCCTGGTTATAAACGTGTGGCAGGGGATCGGTGTCACTGTATCGGCACGGTAAAGGTCGGTGGGTCGACGGTTCGTCTGAAATTTGTGACGACAAACCATTGAGAATAAATGAACGTCTTAACATGTTATTCCCACTAGTTTTATAATAATTGATAAGTCTCTGTATAATAATATTATATAGTATTCGTAATATTTTATCGAAAAAGAATAGCACGTTTACGATTGCAGTAGCGTCATTATATTATGGGTACCTACTACTTCAGTTGAACTCGTCGTTTAATCTGCGAAAAGTGAAATATATCTATATTAATTCGCACAGAAACAACCCTGTCTCAAAAGGTATAATAGCACAAGTATAAACAAATGGCATACTATATATGTACGTATATAATAAAATATTAGGTACGTATCTTTTTATGTGTATGATGTATAATTTATATATTAAAACAGTATCCCAGTGCATAATTATTGTTGCTTAGGTTTGACGGCAGGCAGACTCAAAGTCAAAAGTCAAAACGACTCACGAATATGTACCATTCGTAAAAACTTTTATATTAAACCATCTTCTATAATATACTCGTACATCCCAATCTTTTCTAATATAATATAGCCGGTTTTACTAACGCAAAACGCGCATATAGTTTACGTGGTATACGCGTGAGCACAAATACATTTCAGAACAAACGAATGTATGTAGTTGTTGTCTGCAGTATAGAAACTCTATACAACTATTACGCGATAACTTACTGCAACTGTGGCATCAAACAGAAATACGAATGGGAGACAAACTTCAAACCGCGACAGATGTTGTATACACCCCCCCCCCCCCGCCGCCACCCTTAGACCACATACCACGGCCGTAGCTAAGACGTGATTTCTATTTACGCGAGATAGGTACTCGGCAGTAAGTAATAATGCATTTGTAGTTCAAATATTACATTTTATAACTGAGGTTTTCACGTCAAAATAACGACAATAATATTGTTATATAATATAATATTCTAAAATTATTATAGCTGTTTTCATTCTTAACTTTTTTTTGAGCATTTAAAACGTACTGGATCTACAACATCCATCCACGGCTATGCAGACTGAGGTTTTTACGCCTAACATCAAACCTGTCCTGCCAGTGCATTTTCCACGGCGAATCAATGTTGACGTGATCAAGAAAAGTTTCATGCGAAAATTGGGATAGGTACCGTAGAACCAAAACTTGACATCCGATATTGTAGGTGACCAGCAGGAAGCTCCAACAGCTGAATGTGTTTGACGTAGACCACTCCCATCGGCTTCGGTAGGAGATAAAACGAATAATATTTCAGTAACATTACTCAATACACTTTCCGGGTACGTTATTTTACCACGGCTATTTCTATGTACATAATATATTATAATTTTAAGCACAGTAAAGTTTAGCTGGGCATTTTATCTCGTTTAGTCGATTTCCTACATAGTACATTATCAATTCACATCAGTTGTAAATATTTTAAATAAAATATGTCAATATAAAAAGAATTTTTTTTCCAATCCGTTTGATCTACATAGGATTTTATTAGTGTTGACCTGCTTTAATATACACCTACAATGTATCCACTCGTTATACATGCAGATACACACCCACACGCACAAATGGCAACTACGGCTCTTAAATTGAATTACGAATATTTAATATTTACCTTTTTAAAGTGGTAGGAGCAATGTAAACTCCATTATTCCCATTTATTGTTTTAAATTAGTAAATATTCCTGGGACGAACCAATATATATATATTATAAATACAGTATTAATAATTACTAAAACAACTAATTGGTTCCTATTTCTAATCAAACATTAAGAACAAAAGAATTAGTTAACTTCAATGTAATAAGGTAATATTCGATCTACTCAAACAAACTCAAATTGCTTTTAGGTGTCTTATAATTTTCTAAACAGAATCCATACCAGTGGCCAATCCCCATAGGCTGTATATAATATGCAAAAGTTTTCAGAGTCCTAACATAAGGCCTCTGACTTTAAAGGCAGAGCTACTGGATAAAAACATATCCCCCCCCCCCCCAAGACAAAAACCTAAATACGACACTGTCCCATACAACAAATTGTAGGTACTTACCAGACAAAGATATAAAATATTTTTATATCTGTAATAGGTACCAGGCGAACAACAATTATTATTCCTAGTTACTAATTAATTGCATAAAACAAAATATTATAGTATTTTAGATTCTGAATGGAGCACTGAATGTATTGATTTTACAATCACGTGTGTTTATTATTTGTGTGTCTGTATACACGATAAGGAGTCGAAATAATGCTTCGATTTAAAACTTCAGTATCCTGTTGGATACGAAAGTAAATCTAGTCGGTTTTCGATGTAACTCTTAAAAAAAAATACCATAGATTCATGAAATTTACTAATTAATGTTTATATAAGAATTTTCTATACACCATAAAATATTTTAACTTGTTTGGATCTGCTAATAGGCATAATAAAATTTCGAGTTAACAAATAAAAATACTTGGATTCATGCATCGCATTGATAAGTGATAAATATAATAATATCATGTGACTACCTTTCTACGTCAGGGTTGTGATTAAAAAATATATTCTACGTGATTGAGGTGTTTAAGTACCTACCTTTCCCGCAGACTCATCTATATTTGAACATTTGGAAAACCTCATATATAATAGCTTTACTAGTAAATTATAGCTATTTAATGGTTATCAATAACTGTAAGCTATAGGTATACCAATTTAATGGTGACTGGATAGTTATTTCCGATTGCTTGTAAACATTAAACAATATGAGTAACTTGTTGTTTGAAAAAAACTCGTGAAACAATTGGAAATCAAGAAGTAGAACAAATTAACCATAAATAAAGTAAATTAAAGAGTTACTATGGCAACTTGTTTTAAAAAAATATATAATATATTAAATGTTTCAACGAAAAGTATAAAATAGTAATTACAAGCTAATTCGTTTTTAATCAAAAGGTGATGTATACAAATCACGAAATTTAATTTAACGTACATAGAATAAAATTTAAATAATTGTATTATTGCTTTATCAGATTAACGATTTGATTTACTGTGTCTGTATTACAATTTTAGGAACGTTCGTATAATTTAAAACAGTTATGTGAATTTTTAATGAGTTTATACTTTTCTTAAATTTCTTTGTAAACTATATATTATATTTAATCTGTAATACGTTGTACTGTAAAAGATATTATAATATTTTTTGGTAAACTAAAATAATGTTTGTCTTTCTATCGAGGTATATAATGATATTAAGACATGATTATGTTATATTGTGAATAAAAGAAAAGAGGAGGAAGGTGGTAGAATATAAAAAAAAATTCAAAACAATAATTAATGTGTATTGTATTAAATTTAAATATTTAAATATTGTACAATATTGATAATTTTAGGAATTTAAAGATAGATTATTATTATTATTATTATTATTATTATTATTATTATTAATAATCTTGACATATTTTCTTGTCATTATTATTATTATCATTTTGATTAAAAAGAGCCGATGTCGTTGAGCATAATATTATAAGCTCGACAGTTTTACAAAGTTATAACAATAGGTACTATGTACAAATAGATGAAAGGTGTATCGTGTATGCACGTTATAAATTAAAAATTATATATTTAGACATTATGTTAATAGTTATAATAATTAGGATTTAGGGGTTTGACATGGTTGAGTGTAGACATTTATCTAAAATGGACGTTAGTCGTGTAACTAATGGACTAATGATGCTTTTAAATTCTTTGATAAGTATAGAAGTATTAATAGTATTATCTGATAATATACCATGTACATTGTACATGTGTTGGTTGGCCGCACGGTTTTAGAAGATAAGGTCGGATAACTTTACTTTATCAGTTTTCCGCTTACGAAACTTAAAACGTTTCCTATATCGACGACTTTTTGTAACATTATCAAAGATAGTTGACGTGTTTGACGTGTTGAATAGGATATTATTATTGTAATTTTTAAATAAAATTAATTATTAAATATTAATAAATATTAATATAAACCGGTTAATGTCCGTGTTACTTTTTAAATATAATAAAATAATATCAACATTTTTAAATATATAAAAGCTGGTTATGTATTTTATATATGCTTGAACCGATAACGGAGAGAATTGTTTATTTTTTCAACTTGGGACTGTTTCTCATACGGACTACAGCAGTATAATATTATCATTAGATGAGAAAAACACGATCGGGGGGAGACAGACGTTAATAAATTTAAATTAATATCGTCTTGTTTAAGAACCCTTTCCAGTACACACATATCGAACATAGTATTGTAAGGCATAATAATACATATCGAATATCGATGGACTTTTGGCTGTACAAAAGAGTAGGAGCCCAAAAATACGTGTGCACGTGATAAGTAATAACCAGAGTCCCGCAGACTCATGGTATACCAACAAGGTATAATCGGAACTTTTTGACGGTCAGATCCTTCAGTAGGGCTTAGCGTAGCGTATGGAAATAATAATTTGATAACAATAATATGATAACATTGATAAAAAAAGTGACATGTTGCGCAGACTTGAACCAAATCTGGAGTTTTGCGATCATACCATGTTGTTCATATCATTCCCGGACTGTTCTAATTATTTATTATTATTAATATTGCTTTTATTTTTATAATTTTTATCATAACTTATATTATCAATATTAGGTACGTTAATTTTAAGACATCCATAAACGATGACAATAAGGATATTATGTCACATAAGCAGTAGCCGGTGTATGGTACTTACAGTTTACACTGTAAACTTTACAACAGTAATACCTAATGCAAAATAAAAATACACAATAGTATAGGTATATGTGTATTATACATGTCGTTTCAATGATTGAACGGGATTATCTCTCAATATAGTCAATAGATATACGTATAACAATAATATGGTATCAATCAACTATTAGATTAAAAACCTTTTAAAATATTTAAAATCCATTTTTTAGCCAAGATTAATATGTTTTATTGTTTATTTTTTATAGATATTCTTATCGTTTTTATATTTATATCAAGCATTTATATTTTCTGTAATTTTTTTTTATTTTTATTAACATACTATCCACGGCATCTGTGATCTGTGGCCATTGGACGTTACAAACATTTTACAATATTTATTACATAATATTAAAAATTGAAGGAACATATTAAAGGTAATAATATTATTAATAATAAACGATCATAAGAGAAAAAATAAATAAAATAAAAAATATTACTTAATTAAACTGGAAATATTTGTAAATCTGTAAATTGTGTTACCTATCAGTATAGATTAGCAGTGGTGTCACCCGAGATAATCAGTCACAGGGAAATCTATCTGGAACCACATGTTATATACTATAAGATACAGAATATTATATATATTGTATATTATATACACAAAAATAAAATAAACACTGAGAATTACAGCAAACATCATGTATGAACCAAAGAAACGGATGTTTCGAAGCAATTATATTGTAAACCAAATCAAAAAAGGAATTTGGTGGAAGGTTGTGCACAATGGGATTTTAGGTCTGAGTTCACAGTCGACAGGATAATCCCAAGTCAGGTTATTCTAATATGATA